>NC_061107.1:95271413-95286413 GCF_015104395.2 Macrobrachium nipponense
TTCAAACGGGAAAAGGAATTTACAGCATGGATTCCCATGGTTGGTAAAATGGAAATATGGGGTAAAAATCTGCTTTGGTACATGCTATGCGAATATAATTAAGACGAATAAAGTTATTAAATGTGATCTTTGATACGTGGAATACCAGTAGACCAATAGCAAATTAGAGAAACAATGGTGTTCATAACTAACTGAATGTTTTATAAACCTGAATGCTTTATTCATGTCCGATCATTTTTCTTTTTTTCCGTTACTCCTTCGTCAAAGTTAAAATGTAAAGAGCTATGTGGGTCCTCTATTATTGTACTTAATGAAAGCTAGAAATATGATTTCTTACCAAAACATATTATATATCTTCGTTCTATTTGGTGAAAAGACATTACTGCCAAATCACTGACGTGAGGCTCCGCCTTCTTTGCTGTCTATTAATTATTTTCATGAGTCTAGCGCAACATGGAGTATATATGTATATATATATATATATATATATATATATATATATATATATATATATATATATATATATATATGTGTATGTATATATAAGATATATATTTATGTATGTATATATATGATATATAAATATATATATATATAATATATATATATATATATATATATATATATATATATACATGTATATATATATATATATATATATATATATATATATATATATATATATATATATATATACATATATATATATATATATATATATATATATATATATATATATATATATATATATATACATATATATATATATATATATATATATATAAATAATGTGTGTGTGTGTATGTATGTACATATATTATAACTGCAGCATATTAAACCGGAATTCTCACTCCCAGACAATAATTTATTGCTATATGTTGAACCAAAACCTAAATGTATGATACGATGTATTATCGTTATGCACACATGGTTTCCAAAAATATAAAAATTTGCAGCAAAATTAAGAAAATATTTGGTTTTCTTGCTTAACATTTATATATGAAAATTGGAAAGGCAAAAGATGCTAATTTGCTGTAAATAATGGAGAATGAAGTTTCGTTTCGTCAGAAAAGTCCAATACTAGGTTTCATCAAATTCAACTAAACTAGTATTTAGAAAAAGTTCAGCTTTGAATAGAAAGATCAAATGCGACGTGATGTTTATACAATTTTATTCATAGTATATATGGTCGTGAAAGATATAAAAAAAAGAAGCAAAGCGAAAGTGTTTGACGATGAATTTCGTTCTTCATAGCTGTTCCGAACGGAGTTTTAATATCGTTATACTCGAGCTATTCATAAAATGTTACTGAATGTAAATATTTCAGAATATAACTTATGCAAATGTTAACATATTTCAAGGAAATGGTAGCGAAGGGTAGAAACTACCCACGAGGGAATTATGAAAAGTGTTGGGACCTTTTCCTAAATATCTTTGCCACAAAAAAAAGAAAAAAAGAAAGAAAAGCACAACCTCGTTTTTATCCCCCCAAAAATGGTGGGAGAAAAGGAAACAAGAAGAGGATTCGCACCTGGGTTCATGGATAATGAAAGAGATGGTGTTATTTTAGATTTGGTTGCGTGCTGTCTATGGCAAAGGAAAAGTGTATGGCATCGGACGCTGAATTTCGTGCTAACTTCATTGATTAATTTTTTTTTTTATTTATACATTTTCATGCATACACACACACACACACACGCACACACACACACACACACACACACACACACACACATAATATATATATATATATATATATATATATATATATATATATATATATATATATATTATATATATATACATATATATATGTATATATATAACATATATATATGTATATATATATATACATATATATATATATATATATATATATATATATATATATATATATATATATTCCTTTCTTGTCCTTCGCTTTTTTATTAAGGTTAATATTCCTTTTTAATGCTAAATTTCTACAATTTTAATATCACCTTGTAAATAATTTTAGTATTTTTAGCTTTTAACAATAATTTTTATGAATAACTTTAGTATTTCATGTTTTCCTTTTAAAATAGCATGTAAACTTTAATTATATGTTTATAAATGTGAATTGATTTTACATTACAGACTGATGATGTGTCAGGATGACACGAAACGTATCTCATAATAAACTCCTTTACTGATCTACTGAGTTTCGGTAACCTCCCTGATGTCTATATATAATATATATATATATATATATTAGATATATATATATTATATATATCATATAATATATAATTATTATATATATATTTATATATATATATATGGTATATTATATTATATATATTATTATATATACTTATTATTATATATATATATATATATATATATACTACTATATATATAGATATTCCGAGTATAAGGCAACTAACAAACAATCAACACGATGGCATGCCAAGGCGCATAATCTTTCACATACCGAAGCAACCTGCTTACCACGGGAAAATGGCACTAAAAAAGAACTATAATTAAAGGACTATGCAACCATTTTGTGCAACAAAGGTCATTGCATTTGAGGACGGGCAATAAAAACTTCTTTGGTTTATTTATCTGATTTTCCTTGATTATATAGCGTTTTTTCGTAACATTAAACCGTTTAATGTCAAGTAAATCTTATGCAGAAAAGCGTAAGGAAAACATTTATTCATGTGAAACTGTTCTGGATAAGTAAATGCAATGATATTAAGCGCAATTGAACATCATAACAAACATAAAGCACCCCAGCATTCGTTAAATGCTATTAAAATTCACCTATATCGTACCTGAAATCTTGCGAAGATATCTGACGATACTCTCTCGTCTCTAACATTATCGGTAGATTTATTAACTATCTGCAAACTGGAGCAGTCAAAAGGCGTTTGGATACTCATCCTTAATGATATTATCAAATTAAAAGTAAATAAAGCAGGGAAAAATATTACACAGTAATAGGAGACTCAGTAGCAATGAATAGCGAGGGACGAAATTGCCTATAAAGGAATTCCGGCCCGTAAAAGAGGAGTTAATCCTTTCCATAAAAATGAAAAGCTGAAAGGGAAGGGAGCTTTAGGGAGGAAGATAGAATTCACACCGGAAGTCATACATTCTGACCTGATTGTAGATATGGCTGAATACTGTCCATCAAAAAGGGGACCTAGGGATTTTGGAGGGATTTTGGGAGACCCGTTCTATTTTTTCGGAAAGTCTTTATGATCTTTTACCGCCCTTCAATATTTTCTTATTCTTGCCAGTCTGAGTGATTATAAATGTCATGATTCTGTAGGCTCATATCCTCTTTTTATATCGTGCCTTCTTTTCCTACGCGTTGTGTGCGTGTGTGTGTTCATGTCTATTTGGCTGGAATGTCTAGATGAAACTGTATAAAGAAATCTCCCGGAGACGAACAGACATGTTGTTTTGCTGATTGATACTGAAGAAAGGAAGGTAAACAGGTAAAATAGAATACAAAGAATCTAGAGATGTAGTGAAAATCAATAAGTGTCTAGATACTCAGATATGTTCAATTTCATTTACTAATACAGGTCTTTATCAAATTTGTAAACGACATTAAACGCTGAAATGCTAATATCCGTAGGGGTAGAAAGAGAGGTTTCTGAAAATTATATATATATATATATATATATATATATATATATATATATATATATATATATATATATATATATATATATATATATATATATATATATATATATATATATATATATATATATATATATATATATATATATATATATATATATATATATATATATATATATATATATATGTATACTACATACATATATATATATATATATATATATATATATATATATATAATATATATATATATATATATATATATATATATATATATATATATATATATGTATATATATATATATATATATATATATATATATATATATATATATATATATATATATATATATATATATATATATATATATGATAGATGTATGTATATATATATATATATACTATATATATATATATATATATATATATATATATATATATATATATGTGTGTGTGTGTGTGTGTGTGTGTGTCTGTGTGTGTATACATATATATATATTATATATATATATATATATATATATATATATATTATATATATATGATTATATATATACATTATATATTATATATATATACATATATATATATATATATATATATATATATATATTATATATATATATATACATATATATATATATGTATATGTATGTATGTATAAATAAATTACATACACTCTGACCAGTGAGAGCTTTATGAGAATGGAAGTTACTTACAGTGGTAGTAGTTGCCCAGTGTTTGGTGAGGTCAAGCTGCAAATGTCATTTGTTATTCTTCGGATCACCGCATCTGAATTTTTCCACAAAGTCGCAAGACTGACTTCCTCATATATATGCATCACAATACATGCGTCTTCAATAAGGTAAAGAGAAGCATGCGAGCTGGTGCTCCGTACTTCGACAATTCGTTTTGATGAATTCAAAGTTGAGACATGAATAAATCGCAAGATTTCAGAATATTCAGTGTATTAAGTTTAAAATAATCTCCAGTTGTTTACTATTGAGTGTTTCTTAAGAATTTCAAGTACATAAGTCTGTTCGAGATCAACATAATGTTTAGATGTCTCATTTAGCTATAAGATGTTTTTAGGTATGAAATTCGAGATACAGTACAAAAAGAAAGTTGAAAATATTCATAAATCAAGTGACCTAACTCTATGAATAACCTAATTTCTTTAATCTTCAGCAGAATTTGTTGGTTTCCATTAGGGTATCATGACAAATTCTCTTTTAACTTATCACTCAGGAAGCTGAAAATCTGTTGGCAATATTGTAGTTTTACATTGAAACTGAGGTGCCTCCTGTCATTAAATAAAGCTATAAGTGATAATGAAAGAGGAAAAAAAAAACATTTAAGACATACAAGCTTTCATATTAAATTGCATTGTAAGATTTTAGTATCCGCTTTTGTTGTAAATCATGAAGATGCACTGTAGCAGAGTCTTGCAGATATTAGGGGATATTACTAATTTCTATCAGAAGACTGAGCTGTCACAAAAAAAAGGTCACTGTCTTTTTAAGAAAAACAATTATTTTTATTCAGTTGGCTGAAAAGGACGGTTGTGCAAACGGTCGAAAGCTCCATATTTTTTAAAAACTTTTTTGTTATTTAAAAAAAAAACACAGTCTCTTCTACTTACTGTGGCTTTTAATTCACTATTTCCGGTCACGGTATAGTGAAGCACCATAGATAAGACAAATCACAAAGCAGCCATATAAACAAATCGAAATTCTTTAACGCAAAGCAAGAAATCGTTAAAAGTATGAGTTTCTAGAACGTGATGCGTCAACGTGTTTATCAGTATCATAAAGATTCCTTCTCCGTGCACGGTGTTGCAGCTGACACCTCGCCATCTAAATTTCCGAAACTTTTGCTCGTTCCCTTGACAATTCTCAATCTTTTTTTTTTTTTTCTTTTTGTCCAGACAACCAAGAATCAATCACCCTTGGCGTCAAACAGGACTTTTACTTGTTACTGAAACACCGAAGTATGAAATAATAGATATTTTGTGGGTGAACAGAACAAAGATACTAGTATATGAATTAAGGTCTCTAGTGATTTGACAAGCGATCGTGTGAATAAACGTTTGTCTGTCTTTGCCAGGTAAAAGTGCGATTAAAGATGGTCGACTATCTCTCTCTCTCTCTCTCTTGCCTATAATGTTGCCATTTTAAGAGTGTCATCAAACATACATCGTTTATGAAAGCTGTCTCATAGCACGCAAAGAAAGGAACGAACTTCATGCAGGATAGGTCTGGAATATTACTCAAATTATTGTATAACTTATTCAGGAGAAATTAGAGTTCAGTAAAGTAACCCCACCTCATTCTACGATATCAGCCTAATAACAGCCCTATATATAACATATGTGCTCTTTTATAACCAGGTATCCAGTGTGCCTAATATATGTAATATATATATATATATATATATATATATATATATATATATATAATATATATATATATATAATATATATAAAGATTCAGAATTGTCAAGGGAAACACACACACACACACCACACACACACACACACACATATTATATATATATATATATATATATATATATATATATATATATATATATATATTATATATATATATATATATATATATACATATACATATATATATATAATATATATATATTATATATATATATACTATCTATATATATATATATACTATATAGAATAACTTGATCACGAAGTATATAAAACGTGATGCTATATATAGATAAAGGTTTTGCCACGGAGGAAAATGAAAGGCGAGAGAGCCAAGAACTTTCGGTCTAACACGACCCTTTACTTAGGCAAAACTGATCATACAGCGCAAAAACATAGTAATAGTAGGCTTAATATCCAAACTGACATTACAAGATTAGCATAAGGTCGATTTCACTTTAGAGAAACGAGAAAACGCCTGAGGGCAAGATTAGCGATTTTTAGGCAGCCACACCTTGGATGAGCACACACGTGGTCAACAGATGATTTATCCAGAAAACAATACATTTTGAAAAAGAAGGAGGCATATACGACTTAGTAACACGAAATTTAAAAAAAGTTAAAAAAAATGATTGAAAAGACGAAAATAGGATATAAATATAGCGAGAGAGAGAGAGAGAGAGATAATAACTATATACATGTGGGACTAATCTCTCTCTCTCTCTCTCTCTTTCTCTCTCTCGCTCGCTATATTTATACCCTATTTTCGTCTATTCACTCATTTTTTGGAACATTTTTGTAAATTTCGTGTTGGTTAGTCGTATATGCCTCCTTGTTTTTCAAAATGTATTGTTCTCTGGATGAATCATCTGTTGACCACGTGTGTTCTCGTCCAAGGTATGGCTGCCTAAATCTTGCCCTCTGGCGTTTTCTCGTTTCTCTAAAGTGAAATCGTCCTTATGCTAATCTTTTAATGTCAGTTTGGATACTAAACTTACTTTTACTATGTTTTTGCTTTGTATGATCAGTTATGCTTAAGTAAAGGGTCGTGTTAGACCGAAAGTTCTTGGCTCTCTCGCCTTTCATTTTCCTCCGTGGCAAAACTTATATATATATATATATATATATATATATATATATATATATATATATATATATATATATATATGCAGGTATGAATAATTTTTTGTGTATATGCATGAATGTGTATGTGTGTGCATGTTTGTATAAGCACGTGAGTGTTCTTCCTTATTTGCATAACGCACGTAAAGTTGGGTACAATTACAAACATCAATAATTTAAAATAAATAATACTATTCTAATGACGCAATACGAAATGAGTGTATTTAATATTAAACCGTAATCTAACACGTTTTAATATTTGTATTTACATACACGGTGTGCCTAAAATGCTACGTACAAGAATTACCCTTGATCATTAAACGAGAAAGTCAAACTGTGAGAGGAGATGGAGTAATAAAGTATGAATTTATTCAGTAAATTTCAGATGATAAGTATCAAAGTGCGATTCATAATGGAACTGGCAAACGTCATACATCAAATGTGAAAGACTTATGGCGGAATTTACTTTGGTATTATGTTAAACTATTTCAGAAGGGGAATAAGAGTAAGAATTGTATATTGCAGACTGAATAATGTTGTGCATAATTAAGTATGAGACAGAGATTTTAGCAACTGAATATATATACTAAATGACTCTGGAATTGAGAAGGAGGATTTGATATGTAGCGAAACTTTCGTCACGGGAGAACAAAATTATTACCAGTATGTGGATGGGTAGTTTAGCATAAAAAAATGAAACGGGAAGATTGAATTGTAGGTTAAAGTAAGTGCCTCATACACATATCAATATACATACACATAGAAACACATTCATATAAATATATATATATAATATTTCGTATATTTCGTATTGTATTATACACATACATACATAAAAAATACATACATATGTGTCATATATATACACATATATATATATATATATATATATATATATATATATATATATATATATATATATATATGCATGTGTGTGTGAAGAGAAAGACAGAGAGACAGAGAGAGGAACGAGATTTCCACTGAAAAGATATATGCAAATACAGAAAATAATCCAGCCTAAAGACAATTGCATACACAGAATCATGCGGAGAATAATCAGGTGCTACACTTAATTCTATACGGGTGCATGAACAAGTTATATGATCAAACAAGCGGAAAATACCTAACTAAAAACTGAGTCGTCAAGGGAGTTATAAAGTACTGTCTGCTCTCTAAATCTGGGAATGGAAGGACAGATGGTATATCCGTTTTAAAACAAAGCTGATGACATCCTGGTGGAATCTGTCACCATCCTCCATTTCCAGCGAAAAAAGAAAAAAAAGAGTAATTTCTGAGAACTCAGGTCCAGCTCTTCAGAGGTTCCATGACTAGGGCCATTAGAGCCAGGCTGTGAATCTTTTTCAGGTTGAAAGTAAGATCAGTTTTTCACTGAAATGACTGAAAAATTAGATTTCATTTAGTGTCAAAAGGCTTTTTTTTTTTTTTTTTTTTTTTTGTCTCATTCAAGCCACCACGATCACAATTCTTTATCGAGTTTCCAGCTAAAGAGCTCGAAGTTTATTCATAATTGTAGAAACAAACACAAACGCACACATACGCACACCCACCCACATACATAGATACATGTATGTGTGTCGTGTGTCGGTGTGATGTATGTCTGACTTTACATCAATGTTAAGTCGTTTCTTGTGAGGAAGGCCGGCTCCAGAACCGAAAAAAAATTAATAAGTACACAAAAAAATAAAAAATACGACGAGCCTTGCCACATTCACACTTTAACTGCCTGATCGTGGGTGAACTCCGCGTGAAGAAATCTTACGCAATATTTGATGCTTTATATTCCTAGACAAGGGAATCCTCCGCAGCAAATTGAACTCCTTCATACATTGCACCATCTCCTCTATCTTGTGCGTGTTCTCCATCTTTATGGATATATATAGGATCTCCCTTACCACTAACAAATTCACAACGTTTATCCAGCACCCAGTAAGTCTACCTCTCCTCTACATTTTAAAAAATTTTCTGGTCAACGTATTATTTTCCATTTAATCCACATGATCACACCTTCTCAACGTACGCCAGTCTATCCTTCCACTTTTGTAAACCTTTGTTGCTTTTCAGTGTGGGTCCATATTTCTCATTCTTCCCATTTCTCTTACACCACACACAAACTACACAAGCAGTTCATCTCATCAGCTTCAACATATTTTTTTTAATCACCTTTACCATGAATACTTGACTTTCATACAAGAGAATTGGCCTAACAATCTTTTCATACATTTCGACCTAACACTCAATAAACAATCTAACTTCCGGTCAAATCATTAGCAAAAACTTTGATACTTTTCTTGCATCATGTATTCTATAACTTCCCTCTAGTCTAATCATCAACTGTTTCCTACCAAATGCCAATACTAATCAGGTGCCACTATTCTTACACCATCCGTGCTAACATTCATTATTATATTTTCTTGGTTTCCTTTTGCTCTCATAACCCTACTACCAACTCGCATTTGCTCTTAACTTTCTTATCTTGCAATGTCTGTCAGACCTTTACTAGTTTCTGCATCTTCTATTCATTTTCCAAAACAGTACTTTATGATCTGTCAACTTTAATAGTCCCACACTCCATTCATATCAATTTGTTCTAGCCAACAACTTTGCACCAATATCTAACGTGTGACTTCTCGATAACTCACATCTATCAGCATAATGGAGTGACCATGAAGACACCAGTCTCTTGATGAAGACCATCTTTTGAATTTCTCACATAACGATTTTTGTATTTCAGTCAGTTGATCCACATACACTCTTTTCCTTATCCAGCCCAAATCATTTTTTTCTTATTTATCCCAGTGTCATCTAGCTTACTCTCTCTAGCAAAGTCTTTCCACAACATTCATTTGTTTACTGGGCTTTGTTATGACATTGCAGTTTTTGTAGACACCTCTTTTACCTTTACCTGTGCGAAATAGAATCATTTTCGCTTACTCAGGGAGTAAGCTCATACACTACTTTGCTGTTGTTGTTGTTCTTGTTGGAGGTTAGGAAAGGTCCCTGGAAGATCCAGAAAAGGTCTGAAGAAGATTTTTCGCGTTGAGTTAAAGATACAGGAATTTTAGGAGAGGATAATTACGATTTATTTATTAAAATAAAAATGTGAAAAAATAAATGATGTGCATGTTGAACAGAACAAAAAAATTAATTCTAATATAATATAGCGCATTTATTTTAATTTTTGTTGGCGAAACAAGGCTGTATTTGACTGTAGATTTTAGCACATTTTAATTTACACTAAGTTACGAATATAATGTTTACAACTTACGTATGAGGAGAAAATCTTGCACGCATCCCGAGTAAGCTAGAGGTCGGATCACGCATTGTTTTACTTGACCTTTTTTCTGAGCCTTTCCCTTATTCCGGAACAAAACAAAAACTCTGACCAGCCATTCAGCTACATGACCCCTATTGTACTACAGGTTCTCATTAGCAATCCGATCAGCTTCTTTTTTATTTCCATTCTTCAGCATTAATCGATTTCATCGTGTCCTGAACAGTAACTTCCATCAGCATCTTGAACTTACACTAACCATTTACACTCTTGCATAAATCAGCTTTGTCTCCTTCTTACCTTCCACATTCAAGAAATATTAAAAATACTCACCCTTTTGTTCTTTCTTCTAGACTGTACTATCCAACCAGTATTGTGGCAGCGTCTCTCTTAGAGAGAGAGAGAGAGAGAGAGAGAGAGAGAGAGAGAGAGAAAGAAAGAGAAGAAAAGAGAGAGAGAGAGGAGAGAAAAAGAGAGAGAGAGAGAGAGAGAGAGAGAGAGAGAGAGAGAGATTGCCATCTTATTATTGCTAGATTTAGCTAGCTCTGTCAATATTGGCGCCTGGTAATACATGGAACCCAATCACTTACAGTCTATGCCTCTAGTCTAGTACTATATACTATAATCTTATGATAGTCTCTGTATGATTAATGCATCACTCTCACAACAGAAATCACAGCGTGTTCTTGGCACATCTGTATAAATATCTATGATAATAAGTTGATTGATCCATGTTTCGTGACACCATAGGTCTTTCATTGTTGACACGTGAAGAAAAATATCTACCACAAAATAATAAATACAAAAAACAACTCGTTTTCAACTAAAAGTATCCCAAAGGAATGGACCTACCCCTTGATAACTGGAGGTGTGGTCAGGCATACGCCGTTCATATGAGCTGGGAAATATCGTAATTTTAATGGATCAGTTTAAGAGGAAATAAAGAAGAAAAACTGGATAAGTACATTCAGCAGTAAGATTACCAAAAATAGCTTTAAACACAAGACAAAGTGAAACGGAGTATGCCAGAATCTTTATAGTTCTAATGCAGTTCATACCAGATATGAACATCCCGCCGATGATAATTTAGCGCATACGGAAACGATAGAAGTGCATCAGAGTTTCTTTGACCCAAGTTTGGTCTTCAAACATCGCTAGAGGCCTTAGCCATTAATTCCAAAGAGTCTTATTGACTATCTATTTGGACTTTGAACTTACGGAAATCTCTGCCTTTCCCCTACTCTCATAGAGGAATAGGTTGGTGAATCTGAATGGGACAGCCTGAATATGAGTATCGGGAGTGCCATCCTTGCTATGGACCTACTACTGGAAGCTTTTGATAACGAGGCAAGATCGTCATCAAGGGACCAGTTTAAGTAAAAGTAAAGTACATTCAGCAGTTTAGCCATTACCAACGACTCTAATTATCATTTGGAATTATGCAGTTGCAGACAGATATCATGAGCCGAAATGAAACGAGGTATGCCAGAATCCTCATCATTTTAATGCAGGTCATGTAAAAAATGCACGTCCCACCGGTGGTATACCAATTTAGCTTTCACTGAAGTAATAAAAGGGCAAAGGAGTTCATTTAGCTTAAGTTTGGTCTTTGAGCGCCACTAGAAACCCTCGCCCTGGGTCCAAAAGAGAGTTGTTGACTATCTGCTCGGCCTTTGCCATTAAAAGGAAACCTCTGCCTTCTCTAAACCCTCATAGAGGATTTGGCTTGTAAATCTAAATGGGGAATCTTGGAATTGGAGAGTGTCGTCAATGCCAAAGGATGTAAAGGAAGCAGTCAGGCAACTTATAATGGACCCTTACATAACATTCTCCAAAGTGATAACGAAGCTGCCGATTTCCTTCTGACCTTCCACCATTTCTATTAGAGATTGTTGAAAAAATTCCAGTACCCTAGGAAAAGCGAAAAAAATGTAAATGAAGAGAATTATAACGAAGCGAATTATTGCTCATAGAGATTACTACAAGTCGAGTGTTTTTTTTAACTACTTGGAAGACAAAAAAACTTGGCAATCTCTTGATATCCCAGCAATCACGTAAACATCATCTTTGAAGACCTCCGCTATTTCATCTCAGCATCGCAGGTTAACAAAGGAACTTGTTTGATTCTCATCCTCACTCTCTAGTCTGCTGCTTGCTTAAGCTCATCGCAACTTCCTGGTCGTTATTGGACTACTTAGAGTTTCATACTTAGATTGGACAGTATTACCCGTAATCCCAGAAGAAATTAGCGAAGGCTTTCAAGGTTTAATGAGAACATATCTTGGCACCAAAAGCGCTGATAGGGTTCATTCTCTTCTTAATAGTTTTCAGCTAATTGAACTGACATAAGAATAATCTGAAAAAAATATATTTTGTGAACTATTCAATCATATTCTTAATGAATAATGTCATTCTTCTAAGTAATCTGACATGACTCATTACTTTCTTCTTTTAAATGTTCTTGCTATTTGCTTTAATGGATTTTATGGAATGTGTATGAATATTCTTAATATATATATAAATCTACATCAAAATACTAATTGTCCTTAAATATTAACTAGAAGTTAATAATTAGAAGGTAATGAAGTGTTTGAGTAACAAAATATTCTTTGGGAAGAATATACCTCATCAACACTTTTATTACCATGATATACTCTCATTAAAACTGGAATAACTTCGTTAATTTCTTCTGGGATATTGGTAATACTAGAGGACATTTCAGCTTTATGCACATCCAATAACACACACACACACACACACACACACATATATATATATATATATATATTTCGAGCTACAAATGTCCTTTAATATCTAATTCGCTCTACCTCGGAATTGATATATTCTTATATGTACCGAAGTGGAATTTTTTAGTTGATAATAATTTCGTCCCCTCTTGGGATCGAACCACCGTCCAGTGGATGGGAGCGAAATCAGGACGGACAGTGACGTGATCAATTCGGCCAACTAGACGGTGGTTCGATCCCATGAGGGGACGAAATTATTATCAACTAAAAAATTCCCCTTCGGTACATATATGAAAATATATCAATTCCGAGGTAGAGCGAATTAGATATTAAAGGACATTTGTAGCTCGAATGATTTATATGAATCACGGTGATGTGATAATTATTTCCACACACAAAATATATATATATATATATATATATAATATATATATATATATATATATATATATATATGTGTGTGTGTGTGTGTGTGTGCGTGTGTGTGCGCGTGTGTGTGTGTGTGTGGGGTGGGGTGTGGGGGGAGGACGTGCACAAACATGAAATGTCTCACAGTATATATATATATATATATATATAGTATATATATATGATATATATATATATATATATATATATTATGAAGTAACAATTATTAAGTTATAGAACATCATATGAAATAGAAATCTATAATCTCATCCGGGTTTCACGAGAATTTTGTGTTACCAATCATGAATTCCCGGATAAAGACCTGCGGAATAATAGAAAAATAGGCAGAGAATTGTGTTATCTAGCTCATATATTAAGGTTAACTTTATAGGATGTTACTCCAACAGAACCGAAGAAAAGGGTAAGGTTAGGGAAGTTTATGGAATCATACCACGCTGTTGTGGAGGTGCGTAGTATCGCATCTAACATCGGCGCCTCACTAGTTTCAACCTAAAACGACATGTGTTTAATTTATATATATATATATATATATATATATATATATATATATATATATATATATATATATATAATATATATATATATATATATGAGAGATCCTCACTTGAAAATGAAAGGAGGTACCAAGACTTTCAACTTTAATTACAAGTCATCGTCAGTATCCTGAAGATGACTTTGGAATACAGATTTTAAGTCTTGGTACCTCCTTCTTTTATTTTCACGTAAGAATATCTTATATATATGTACATACATTTATACATGTAGATGTATACATACATAATAATATGACAACCGGACAGTACGCTGGAATATGTCCATTCTAACAATTAACCTTATACTGGACGTTATTTCTGAAAGAGTATCTTTTAGGATTAAGACTAAATACTGCCTTCGGTTTCGATTTATGTAGATTTTTTGGCATTATACCAAGAAGTAAGGCTATTCAACGCTGAAACGGAAATTGATAGTAAAAGGTTTGAAAGGTGTAACAGGAGGAAAACCTCGCAGTTGCAATATGAAACAATTGTTAGGAGAGGGTGGACAGTACAATGGAAGAAAGAGAATATGAAAGAAGGTACAGTAAAAGGAATGAAAGTAGTTAAAGCTAGGGGCCGAAGGGACTGCTGCAAAGAACGTTAAGTAATGTCTACATTGCACCGAATGAGGTGCACTGACGGCACTACTCCCCTACGGGGTAAATACCGCCTTCGGCAAGATAGGAAACGTGTCAAGCAGCTAATTGTAGTTAAGTCTCAACTCTTTGTACTTAGATATATACACTTCTACACAGCAATTAATGGCGCATAGAAACACGACAACCATCTTCCAATACTTCATAGACAAAC
>NC_061107.1:95291413-95308913 GCF_015104395.2 Macrobrachium nipponense
AATTTCTTTGGAACGGCTCTCCCACGAATAATGATTGGATTACGGACGCAAAACATGGGATGCTTTATAAGAGCGTGCGTGTTTGTTTATGGAGGCTTCTTTGTATGTCGGTTTGTTTTCTTTGGTTAATACACGTTTCATATACGTAGATATTTAAGATATAATGATCGTCTCATATATATATATATATATATATATACCGTTCTAAGATATGGCGGTTACTAGTAACTCGAAAAATAGAAGAGTGTTGTAGGAGGAAGTACATCCCAGGTGGTCCTTAAAATACATTTATTGCAACGTTTCAAAACACAATGGTTTCATTTTCAAGGTGCAAATACATAAAACAATAAAGTTAACATTAAAAGTGCTAAATTACAAATACAAGACATTACATTATAAACGACAATATAAAAAAAATTAAAAACTAGTTGTAGCAGAACCAGCCATCAAGAGAGAAAGGAATAAGGACAATACGTGTGTGTGTGTGTATATATATATATATATATATATATATATATATATATATATATATATATATATAGTATATATATATATCCAAAACAAGGCTAAAGGTTTTTGTTAAAGCACGCGACGCTAACTAGAGCAGATATCTACTAATATGAAGATCACGAAGACGTGAATATTGCGGAAAACCGAAAATGCTGTTGCCTGTAACTAAGTATAAAACAAAGGCTGTTATTTTATCGTATAGGTAAACCAATATTCATCAAGAGAAAAGTATACAAGTAACAGAAATATTTCTCGCGGAATGCAGGGAGAAACAATTAATAATAAACAATAAAGAAAAAAAATAGAAAGTAGCCGGGAGCATCACATATTTTAAAAATATTTTCGAGTACAAAAAAAAGATAACAAACATTAAACTTTAGCACTGTAAAGGAATAGGAAAAAGAGAAAACAGTTTTCCAAAGGAGAGCAGTTGGAAAATTGACAAGGGACAAAAATTTTGATAGCTATCACAATAGAAATATAAAAATCAATGGAGGGAAAACGAAATGAAAAGGAGTGATAAAGATTCTTAGGAAAAAGTTCCTGGTCAGGTAATGCAGCTGGAATAGGGGAGATAAGGCAAATTGATATAAGCATACGTATTTCAGTATGAGTATCCAGAAGATTAGAGTGTTAGACAGAATATCATCTTAAAAAAAGTTAAATGGCGAACAGTCAGTTCCAGAAATATTACACAGCAAAGGAAATTCAGGATATAATACTTGATAAAATCATTCCGAAACAAAACTTGAGACGAAAACGAAGTCAGAATTCCCTATACGATAACACTAGGAAAAACAATCGCAAAAGAAGAACAGAATGTAGATCTTTAACAAAACAGAAAAAAACTGATAGAAGAAAACTACGTGAAGCATTCAGACAAAATCAGAATGAGGACGAAGTTGTGAATAGAAAAGTGCAGTTCATAAGAGAACTTCGAAATTAATGTTTTGCAAAAGACTTCACTGAATAAAACTCTGGACAAACAATAAAACATAATAAAAACACAGTAAAATGAAGTGAATCAAACAAAGATAAGAGTAAAATATCATAGAAAAGGGCAAAGACAAACATACACAACAGGAGTAAGTTTTATACAAGACTCCAGTCAGAGAATAGAATACGATGGCATTTCCGAAAACACACAATAACTTGGTGAATAAAGACAACAGAGAAATTACAGCAAAAAATTTCCGCTTCTAAAAGTGAGAGAACTCCGCACGAGTAAAAAACCTAATTATAGCTGACCAGACCATAGAAAAAAATAACACAAAGATATAAATTGGATACGATTTTAACTTGAATAAGAATGAGAACAAAACAATCAGGTGAGGTGATATATAGTACCCCAATATATATATATATATATAGATATATATATATATACCTATATATATATATATATATATAGATATATATATATATATATATATTTGTGTGTGTGTGTGTATGTATTAGGGCTTGTGCCTTGTATGATAAGGCGCCCTATGAGGTAATGTTAGACTAGCGATAATCTATACGCTAAGTCGGTTGGTATTGCACTTCCATCTTCAATGGAGTGTCTGGGGTTTTGCAGATCACTTACGAAGTCGGTATTATCTTTACGACGATGTGTTAAACTCATGGTTCGGTGAGGTTCTTGTAGAAAACACTAAGTATAAAAAATTATATATTCTTCTGAAGTTTTACATGGTGAAGATCAGGTATGATTGTCCAAAGTCATCTAATAACGATAGCTTGATCGCTTCTGCCAATGATGATGGCTAATCCTATTCCTCTACATGATAAAGCTTAGGTAAAGAGGTACAGGTCTTCTAATGACGATCACTAACTCTGTTCTGCCTGTCTACCATCTCTGTTACAAGTTATGAAGGAACAGACAGTAGTTCGAACATATGAACATACAATCCAAATGACATAGTTTCATACGAACACACAATCGAATGAGACACGCTACAGATCACGTAGGCGGTAGTTGTCTCAAGCAGGGAGCTTGGACTAATGTTTATAAACAATTGAATGACTACAGGTGACGGCATGTCAACTTAGCCTACATACTTATTGTATACGTCATCTTTAGCGTCTCTAGTCTGATCACATTCCTGCAAGCAATCTGGTTGACCTCTTTAGTTTTAGTATTTTATATATATGGACTAACATTCCATATTTTTATTATGTAAACACTTACATCAGCTCGGTCAGCTACCAAAACCAACCACTGAATATTACTCAAACTTGACTTGCATTTGACTTATAGGAGTGTGATACAGACACTATGTGAATATATATATATATATAAGTAAATAAAAATTCATGGTGTACATGAATTGATTCAAGTAATAAAATAGAAAACAATGATATTGGTAAATAATAGTGATCACATGATATATATAATGATACAGTTTTTCACTTCATCTCATTAAGATACATATGCTACAGAAAATACTAATGTACTCTGATAATTGCATAGAATGAAGATTAACATGATAAAAATCATATTTTAACTGATAAAAAAGTTCATATATGAATTGATAAAATTATTAATGTTTATGCTGATTGATTCGTTGATTTTTATGCTAAATGTTATATATCTGATTCATTAATCAATATACTAACTCATATATAACTGCAGATAATGGTAAGATATAAGGTAACAGATTGATTATAGGCTACCTGATTTGTTTATACATATGTATATGGATTCATATAATTATGATTAATATATGTGCACTTCAAATAGATTCCTACTGCGTACACGCCAAAGATATATTTAGATTCTGTTATTTATGATCATTTATAGTAAGAGATTCCTATTGCGTACACGCAAAGATATATTTCGACTCTGTTATTTATGATCATAAATTATATAAGAGATTCCTATTGCGTACACGCAAAAAATATATTTCGATTCTTGTTTTATTTATGAATCAATTTATAGATATAGGATACATGATACGTTTATTATATATAGGCATAACAGTGTACCGAGGGTTATACTACTTCACTTTTAACTAGCTTTCGAACCACTTTTCGTCCATTACACAGTTCCAGACAACCACCTTTAGCCAAATGAAACGGCCTTTTTCAATGGTTAAAACAAGGGGGAAAATTTGCCTGGGCGGGTCCAACATTCTATATTGCGCTCATACTTATTCTCTGCATCCTAAGCTACACGATTACGTTCGCGATGAATAAAAAAAACATCCCCAGCACGAGTCCTTCGCCAGCAAAGTAGAGTTGAATATCCTTCGGGTCGTAATTGTCGGAAGTATGTCCCTTTTTGTAGTCGAATTCCGACAGCCGCTGGAGCGTTCCGCATTAAAACGAGATTAACGACGAGATACGGTGTCGGTCGAAGAAGTCCATGAAATTCCTTTCACATTGTAGGCGTTGTTACTTGACTGTAGTCGTCCGCTGCGACGAACGATTTTTTGAAGTTGCTATGTGAAACTCTCGTACTGCAGGATACTGTAACCGGTTCCATTAATCAGCCTGCAGTGAAATTATACTTGTCAACAAGGGCCAAAGTAAGAAATTCAGACGGACATCCAAATACAGGGGAGGGGAGAGAGCCATTTTAGACCAGACTTAACCCACATGAATTCGCTGATATTTCGGAATTCAAAAGAGTCCGCTGTACAAACTTTTTTATCCATGGCATTAACAATGAGTGAACCTATCCAGGTCTATGATGACTTGTAAAAATATCCAGAATTATAAAAAATAAATAGATATCATTACGAATCTCAAAGAAAATTCGATATTACTGGTAGTAAGTTACTAGACAAAGAAGTGGAAAACGGAGCTAATTGTAAGATTGCCAGGCAACATAAGAGTCAAAGAGAAGATTAATCATGATTCTATGTGCCCTAACAAAAGTTTCATATTCAATTTTCTCGTGCGCATCCTCTGAGGTTAACTTTTAAAACATTATTAATAGGTAGGAGATGCAACGAAAAAACCCACTATGTAACTAATTTCTATATAAACTTTGGGTTTTTCAAGAAAATGTGACATTTTCCCATGAATGTTTTACTTGAATTGTAATAGGCTAATGTTGCAAGTAAATATTTCACATATATATCTTGATACTTCTAAATGTCTATGAGGTTCAGAAAAATTAATTCATTTTGTTGTTATAGAAATTCTATTTGCTTATTTTGTTATTAATTTTAAAATGATTGCAACTCCTTAGCTAAAGTTGCATTGCGCACACCGATAGACACTTGTACCTAACGTCTGCCTTGCCCATGAGAAGTTCGGGCTAAGCATTCTTCCTCCAGTCAATCTGCTTTTGCAAGCAGAGACGACACACAGATGAGCCTGTGTAAGCAGGTATTTGAGGTTAAAGGAATCACTGCTGATACGGCAAACGCGACAGACCTTCTAGAACTGATGACGTCGTCACCAGCTTAAGAGTTACGTTACTTGCTGTAAGAGATACGACTTTAGGATAAATTTTTTGTTTTTTTAATACTCGACCCACATGAGAAGAATGTCTGAAAAAAAAAAACAGTACCAAAATTGAACAATATATTAGTTTCATGTTGGAAAACTGCAAGATTATGTTAAATTAAATATTCCTTATTGAAACACTAATGAAAAAAGGTTTCCATACAAAACCCTTATATATACTATTAGCCCTGTATAAAGATTCACATAGGATTATTCCATAGATAAACATTTCACTTCTAGACTTCCTGACTTTAAAATCTCTTTTATTTTTATTTTAATTTTATTTATATTTATCATTATTTTTTATTTATTTATTTTATTTATTTTTTTTTTTCATTGACTACGAATATAAATCACCGGGACAGACAATATGTCAGTAGATTTTGGATATGTGTTTGAACTTTTAGCTTATTTGTCATTACTAAAGCGTTAAGTTAGAGTTCAAATCTTTACGCATATATATTTGGATATTTAATGGTTACGTTTTGCTTATTGATATTATCGTGATTCCTTTTTTATTATAATTTGTAACCCTTCCGACTTCTTACGGAGTGTTATTATTGACTCCACTTGTATCCATATTTATTTTATTTTTTTTATATTTATTTATTTATATATTTTTTTTATATATATTTGATAAATTAATGGTTGGCTTGAATATGTGGAAAAGTGTTCTAGCGGCGTACCGTATAAGGCTACTTGCGGCATCAATTCTATAGATACAAGATATAACTGATAAAGGTATTTAAAACCGCGAGAACCGCTATAATCCAGTTTGGATCCAATATCACGAGTTGTAACTCGTAAGACATTGACACTTTTTTTATTTATCTCTTATTCTACCAAACCGATTGACTCTGGGTGATATATATTATTGGTTTTCTTAATGGAAAGGAATTCACACAACGTGTAAGGAGATTATTATTGATTTACACCACCCGAGTCACAGCTTATTATGTGTTGAATTCCATATTTACTGATTTAGCACTCATAAATATTCGTAACGCACTCAATTGCGGTGTTTGTTTTTAGTGCTATTAATTCTATATAACGTGTCAAGGAACTATTAACACTAAGAAGTGTTTATTCCCTCTGTCAGACTCGTAATTCTGTTAATAATTCTACGTATATTCTTTCAAGGATTGATTTGGCACAGGATAGGTCCTAAACTGACAGGTGTCTTAGTGTATCCCTTGTTTCATGACACGTGTTACAATTAGTTATGTGCTTTTTATATCTGTAAGCATTGTAGGCCATAAAATAGTGATTTGGCTTTCTGTGACATAGGAGGGAACCCTGGATGACGGAATGCAACCAGTTTATGACGATTGGTATGAAAGAGATTATTATTACTACCTGGTCGTTAGTCATCTGCTGTGTTCTTCGGGTTTTCCTCGTCACGGACCTACATATAATATTACATTTGATTACATTATTCTGATACACATACTTTAAATGTACTTTTGCTTTAGGGTTTCTGCTCAAAAGTGTTTATTGTTTTTTTGCTTAGCCACTGACCCTGTTTCCGTTTCGAAGTGTTTATTGTTTGGTGTTTATCGTTTTGCTTATCACTGTTGACACTTGCTTTGTTCAGTTTGTAACAGTTCTGCGCTCCAACCCAGATATTCAATGGTCGCGATCTCTCGGGTTAAGGAATTTTCTTGTTTAGATACGGTTTTAACAATAGGCACGGATGTTTCTATATCTTTTAGTCATAATTAATGGTTCTTTGCTGTATGGTGCGGGATTGCGGGATAATGCGTCAGCTATGATATTTGCTTTCCCTGGTAGATATCTTATCTTGGCTCCAAAGACCTGAAATGATCATTTGTCACCGAGTTCCTTTGGACTGTGATTAAAGCCTTTGAAAAACTCGGTAAAGGACTCATGTTCAGTTAAGGACTTTATCAGGATAGCCATAGATTATGAACTTAAAATGTACTAGTGAGTTAAAGATACCTAGCCCTTCCTTGCCTATTACTGCATATTTACTTTCAGAGGGCTTTAGTTTACGTTGAATAAAAAGCTATAGGGAAGAACTGTTTATCATATTACTGAGTAATACCCTCTTACCCCTTGGTCTGAGGCGTCTGTTGCAATAAAAAAAAATCCTTATTTAAATCAGGGATTTTTAAGTTAGGTAGACTGCATTTTCCGCTTTTAAGATATCGAACGCCTGTTGATGCTTTTCAGACCATAATAAATCTACGCTCTTCTTCGTAAGATCTGTTAAAGGAGCTGTCATGATTGAAGAGTTACATATTTACATACGATTGTAATACCCACTACAGCGCAAAAGTGCTGTATCCCCCTTTTACGTTAATAAGTACGGAAGTTATGAATAGCCGACACCATTACCATGGACTACTTTTAAGACCTTGACCAGACACATAAAACCTAGATAAACATGTTCGGTTTTAAAAAACTCTCATTTAGATATGTTACTCTGAGATTATTTGTCTTTGTCTCTGCTAGCACTAGCTCTACTTTATGTGAATGTACTTCTAAGGTATTAGAAAAGATTACAAGATCATCCATATAGGCATGTAGGTTATCGCCTAAAAATCTCCAAACACTATATTGTAGTTGGGTTGGGGCGCAACGTAAGCCGGAGGCATACGTAAAAATTGATAATGTCCCCTGGAGTGTGCTGAAAACTGTGTATGAGGTACAATCACTTAGGTAATGGTATTGGTTAAAAGCCTTTAAGTAAGTCCAAGTTGGTGAAAAAAAATTTATTCTAACCTAACAGAGATAAGATGTCGTCGGTACATGGCACAGGAAACTATCGGGAGTCGTTTCCTTGTTTAAGCGACAGAATCTACGCAGATACGCCAAGTCCGATCTTTTATGGCATGACGTTTGAGGGAAAATTATATGGGCTAATTTGATTTCCTAATGGCTCCTATTACTAACATTTTTCAACTTCGTCATTTATCTCTATTTTAAAATTTCATTGAGAATCTATACGAAGGTACGTAAATAGCTTTATGTTTGTCCTTAGACCGTGTTTTGTTTTCAATGACATCCGTTTTTCTCCCGAGATCACTCGCTAGTGGAGAAACTTCCTGGTATTCAGGTAGAAGATAAAAAAAAATTCTGCTGAATCACTCTGCTTGAATGACTTTACGGATATTACTTTAGATAGATTATCAGAGAGATTCATCCACGACTGGTTGGGCGTGATTAAAAAATTAGCAACAATAAAAAATGCGATATTTATAACTTCCGTATCCACGATATGTATACTTTTAGGGCTTTGTTCGCGGAAACCGTTATATTTCAGAGTGTCGGGAAGGATTAAAATTTCATTTCCCAGCAAAGTCTTTTACACGCACTAAGACATTCGAGGGTGCATGCTTCTCGAGATTTTGCGTGCAAAGTGCGACTGCGGTTGTGGGAGAATTCTGTTGGGTCAGTTGAACAATGGTTACGCATTTATGAGACAAATGTATTGTTCCTTTATATAAGTTATTATTTGATTAACTGTTTCATTTTTGTTCAAACGGATTTTAATATGTTTGAAGGTTTATAGGATTTTCCTTTGATAAACACGCCTTATTTTGCAGGATGTAAGATAATATTTTGTATACCCCTAGATGAATCTTACAATTACACTAGATACAGAATCAATGTTTTTTTATAACTATAGAGGTATCTGTAAGCGCTCGCTTATCCGGACTTCTCATTAGGAAGTTCGAACAACAGACAGTGAGTCCGTAAATACAGGATCTTACGTTTACTAAAGAAATAAAACAAGATATTCTAATTTTTACGGCGCGTACAGTTTGGGCTTAATCCACCAGTATTTATTATAAACTTAATGTATTAAAATTAAAACGAAAACCTGCTCTGATTACTTATACGGTCGTGTGTTTCATAGGAAAAATCCTTTTTAATTCAAAAAGATATTGGCATGTATAAACCAACATCGCTTTTCCCCACTCTGCTAGAGTCGCTTATTGTGTGGAATTTGCTATGCTTTGAACACTTCGGCAGTTTTTGACTGACCTTGACCGCTTGACTAGGTGACACAGTCACCGAGTTTGCTTGTTTGATTCTGAACGGGCTACTGTTTCTATTTCTTTTTGTAATAATTAGGATCCTTCTCTTTATTACCATCGGCAACGTATTGTGTGTTTTAGCATTATGTTGCTGGTTACGCATAAAGCAATGAATGCGAACTATTAGGTAACTGAGGCGATTACTAATAGACAAGTTATCTCTACTGTATTCAATATTAACTGTTTTGTACTTCATTCTTTGCTAAATTTGAAATAGTGAGGGATCCTGGTCAGCGCATTTAGCCTGATGAAAGTTTTTACAGACATGTTATTCCTTGCAATCCAGCCATATTTTTTAAAGTTGAGTTGAGTCATTGAGGTTCGATATTTTATCTATAACTAAAAAAACTCAAGGCTAAAACTGCGATCGGACTTTGCAAAGGAGCATTTATTGTCATGACCCGAAATAGTGTTACCTCTAATTTATATAGATTTGTACGGGTGTTCCACTTGTTTTTTTGTGTGTTTCTAATCACTACGGTGCTTAACGACCCTATCCATGCATCTGTATAAATACAGACGTCCACTGCGTAAACGCATATTCACTGTTAATATGATTTGTTACGTAAGGGATTAATAATCACCCAAAATGATAAATTAACATAGTATATGATTATGATATTTCAGTAGAACTTCTGGAAACAGACACTCAAAGATAAAAAAAACTCGCAGTAGCGAAATCTCAATGATGTAGATAATTTCTGTAAAAAAGTAAGATTAAGAATGTCTCGTAACTTCAGCCACAGGAATAACGAAATTCGACCTGCAAAGGAAAAACACTCAAAGTTACTCCAAATGAATAAAAAAAATTGCTACTTAGCGTTGCTTTTGTGGGAAGTCACGGTGTTCCGATAACGACACACGGCCTTGGTCCTCCTTCTCTATTTAGCGGACGACCTGGTTTGGCTTCAGTTTCCCCCGTTGCGCGTTGTTTCGATGATTCGAGCCCTTGAAAATCCGATGCTGCAGACGCGTTCGGTTTGTTTCTTGCAGTGCCGGAAACGCTCACTAACGATGTGTTTTCTTGAATGATTCTAATGAGAGACGAAGCTTCCGTTGCCGTAGGAAAAGGACGTTACGTCGTTTTTTGTTTCTTGAAGTTATTCACTAACGATGATACTAAGTTGCTTGACGAATCTTGTGTTTCTGAAGTCGCTCACTAATGATGATACTAGGTTGCTTGAAGAATCTGCTGCTTTCGTCGTCGTTGACTTCATGATTTATTATTCTGTTTTTCTTCGTAGGACGTTGTAGAGTTCTTCTGGTCCGCTGGCCACCAATATTAGGGCTTGTACCTTGTATGATAAGGCGCCCTATGAGGTAAGTTTTTAGACTAGCGATAATCTATACGCTAAGTCGGTTGGTATTGCACTTCCATCTTCAATGGAGTGTCTGGGGTTTTGCAGATCACTTACGAAGTCGGTATTATCTTTACGACGATGTGTTAAACTCATGGTTCGGTGAGGTTCTTGTAGAAAAAACACTAAGTATAAAAAAATTATATATTCTTCTGAAGTTTTACATGGTGAAGATCAGGTATGATTGTACAAGTCTTCTAATAACGATAGCTTGATCGCTTCTTTCTG
Source organism: Macrobrachium nipponense (assembly GCF_015104395.2). NCBI lineage: Eukaryota > Metazoa > Arthropoda > Malacostraca > Decapoda > Palaemonidae > Macrobrachium > Macrobrachium nipponense. Next base: position 95,302,029 of record NC_061107.1, read on the forward strand.
CCAATGATGATGGCTAATCCTATTCCTCTACATGATAAAGCTTAGGTAAAGAGGTACAGGTCTTCTAATGACGATCACTAACTCTGTTCTGCCTGTCTACCATCTCTGTTACAAGTTATGAAGGAACAGACAGTAGTTCGAACATATGAACATACAATCCAAATGACATAGTTTCATACGAACACACAATCGAATGAGACACGCTACAGATCACGTAGGCGGTAGTTGTCTCAAAGCAGGGAGCTTGGACTAATGTTTATAAACAATTGAATGACTACAGGTGACGGCATGTCAACTTAGCCTACATACTTATTTTATACGTCATCTTTAGCGTCTCTAGTCTGATCACATTCCTGCAAGCAATCTGTTGACCTCTTAGTTTTAGTATATTTTATATATGGACTAACATTCCATATTTTTATTATGTAAACACTTACTATGCACACATATCTACACACTGTAGTAATTGTTGTTATTATTGTACAGTTGTTGTTGAGATAATCATTAACTTAGCACATTTTTGCTGCTAAAGATGATTTATTGAGAGAAAACAATGTTCTATGACTCATATGCGTGGGTGAGGGGCGGGGCACTGTACTGAATGATCATACTTTAGTTAATGCAAGATTAAACTTCAGTCAGTATCTTTTTAGGTTGGTTTCATTATAGGATTAAATGGTACAAATGACGTCAATCACTGTGGGGCAAAATAGGACCTTTTTGGTAAGACTAGGAATTTTTTAGGGTCAGAATAGGAAAATTTTTTTGCTGCAAACTAGGAAAGTTTTGGGACGACGTGGGACGAAAGCAACTGGCGTCTGGAGGTCGTTCTGAGCCCCGAGCGTTGCCCAGCAGACGGGAGCTGGCTAACCAGGCAGTGAAGCGAGTTGCCAATTGTGGTATTCTACGCTCATGTTTATCAAATTCCACGGAGATAACTGGAAGAGAAATTGCGCACTTATACCTTTAACTGCTAATTTTGCTCAACTTTTAAATATAAAACAGAGCTTATGGCCACAAAAGAATGTTGATATTGTATAATTTATACTTGAATTAGTAAATGTGAGTGGGTATGTATGGACTAATGTGCACATTAAAACATTAATTAATAGTACAATAATTTTCCCCAGGGTTCCTTTTGCAATAATGAAATAAAAAAAAAGTCCATGTTGACACAAAGACGTTAATCCACAGTGGAAAACCGCTGATGAAATTCCTTTATATTTTAGAAAGCCATTTCATTCTGACTCGCTGTTATATGATAGGCCATCAAACCCAAAAGTGATTGTTTTGGAAAGCGAATTTTAAGTTACAATACTATAGCACAGGTAACTAAGTGATGTTAAAACTAGGCGATTTTGTTTGTTTGTTTGTTTGTTTGTTTTTATTGTTACCTAAATGGAAACGTGTTATGAATTATCTGTTGCAGCAGTACTGTGCACAGAAGATGTTTAAGTCTGTGATTGGTCATACAACGCAATGCAGCTACACTTAAAAGATGCGCTCTGAAGCTTCTCCGAATAATATTTGGCGATAAATATGAAAGATGGCATTATACAAAAGGGGAATATCTTATCTTATAATCTGAGACACTCTTAGAAATCCTTCACTGGCAAGGCCTGATATTTTGGGTCTCGGAGGAAGATTCGAAATGAACTTCTGCCCTATTCCGGAATTTCAATTTGCAGCCAAAGCGAGAATTTTTACTCGCCACCAGCTTACATTTAATTAAATTTCGTTAGTTCCTGGGATACCTGATTGCTGCGAGACCTAAAATATTAAGAACAGTTAATTTGGTTCCTGGTATTTTCCGTCTGGCTCTAAATTGGATGCCATTTATTTTTTTTTTACATGTGAAATCTACGTTAATTAGAGTCAATGTTTCTTGTGGCATTCCGTAGGGTTGCGGAATTTTAGGTAGCGCCTTTCATACAATCTAGTTGATTTGCGGCACAGCGGACGTGGAAATTGGGAAACATCTGTACGAGAGATTTACATGGCTTAATCACAAGTTTTAAGAATGTACGAGGAAATATTCAACTTCTTTACTATGTTGACTTCCGGGTCGCGCATTCCCGAACTGTAAACGAGTATCGAGGCCTTCCCTGAAAAAAACTGGATGCCACATCTTAAAAACCAACCATAGAATCCCTTTGAAAATAATCTAAAGCAGACCTCTAGAGCACTATATGGAAAATGTAGGATAAACGGAAAACTGAGACATGAGCAGATTAAGAAAAAATAGTAACGATTATAGAAGACCGCGATATATAGTAACAAAGTCTTGTAGTCAGACATACGTAGAAATATGTACATGTTTTTGTACATGTTTTTGTACATATTTCTGTCTACAAACATAGACTCTTTAGGTAAATGCACAGAAAAGCAAGAATAGAAACACTGGTAATAAGAAGGAACAGACATTAAATTATGACAGACAGACTTAGGAGCAAGCAGAAGAGTAAGTGAAAAATAGATTCAAGTAAAGAAAGAAACGGAGAGTCCCGACTGACAGACAGACAGGCAGACAGACAGGCAGACAGTCAGGCTTAATTGGATGTGTCGAAGGATCCCACCTTCAGCAGAAAGCACCTTCACCCACTCCCAAGCGCAGCGACCCGAGAGATATGAAATGCATCTTCAGTGTTCTCCGAATTCTGCAATAAGGAGCCACTCGAGGCTTGGAGCCGCCTCCCGCTGAAAATTTCGAGTGGTATCCTGACGAAGATATCTTTTTCTTTCACTCCTCTCCTCCCCCCGACCCCTTCTTTTTTTTTCTGAGATCATTCGTTTATTCATCATATTCATCCACGTGACTGTAGATTTCCAGCATCGTTAATATGGCAAGAATTCTGCAAATTTCTCCGCTCGTTATTCGTGAGGATGGGAGAAGTTGCGAATATGATTTTTGTATGATCATTATCTTTCGTTACAAATATGGGTCTTTTCAGGGTCTGATGATATATTTTATATTTCATTTTGATACATATTCGTATATATTTGCAATATAAAGCTACATGGGAATCTTGAAATCGTTTTATGCACAGTATTTTTATATTATTATTACCATTGTCATTGCTCAAACAGTACAGACACAGAGCAAGAAAAAACTCACCTGCTTAAAAAGTAGTTATGCACTTAGACGTGAAAACCCGTTAAAATCATTGTATAACAAATTGCTACCATAAATGTAAATATAAAACAGCAAACGTAAAATATATAGGGGTTTGAAAAGCTTGAGAAATGGGCTAAGATTGACAGTAATGCTACGCGTATTAATCGAACGAGTATCAACTGTATTAGTCGTCAAAATATCTGTTTCATGATGCCAAAGCCAAGAGAGAGAATGGGTTCCTGAGCTGGGAGGCGCGCAACATTGGCCTATCAATAGTATATTGATGTGAATGCTCTGCAACGGCGTTAATCTAAGCAACACAGCCACAAGGGATGATTGTGTCATGTTTCCAAGGGATTCAAGGAAATCTCCGATTCGAGAAGTTTCTTCTACGAAAATACTTGGTATCATGACAGCATTGGCTGTATTTTTCAAGTGCTAGGAAAAGAAAGTGCGGATCACAGGGCAATATCACGTAACGTCAAATGTTTGGAATCACTGAATGCAATTTTGCTCATGTACAGCGAATTCTGGATTAAAGCAAAATATTGGACTGAATGATCAAGTAGGTATTAATGCTGATGAAGTTTCATTTCATATCTTATACTCCAATTTTGTGTATCGAATCTCAGATAAATAATTTACGTAGTCACGTCATTCACAGTTTGGGCCAAGGGATATTTGTCACAATAGCTGCATTTCTTTTTCCAGCCGATAACCTTGTCAATTTTATGGAATATATATATATATAAATATATATATATATATATATATATATATATATATATATAGGATTATATATATATATAAATAGTGACCAAAACTCTATTCTGAAGTGCAGGCAGAGACGCACAGCTTTCCAAAAAAAAAACGCTGTAAATAGTTCTTTGTTGCCAGTCGCTCAGGGGACAGAAAATACGATATATTACAGACTCTGAGACTGCAGTTACGAAGTATTTTCACAAAAGGCCCGTGATTAAACGTTTTGAAAGCCGTCGTGAAACTCGGCTATCACAAGAGCTCTATTGTTTCCTGGTACAATATTGGCTGTCAGGAACTGACTAAGACAGATTCAAGTTACTCTTGTAAAGTTGTTCTTTCGATCAACTTTTCTGCAGAAGAGTGGTGGCGTAAGCTAAGTGAAATCATGGTATACAAAACTCTTTGGAATGGATGTCCCATTCCATAAATAGCGCTCATCCTGTTAAACGGTATTAGGAAAAGCATTCACTCTTTTCCTTCGTTTTACGCTAGGATCTGCCTCATCGGATTGATTTTTTCTTTTCAGCAGGAATAGCTTCGATGGTATTGAAAAAGAATTATCATATTAATAACGAAAAGTTGAAAAGATACATGCACCAGTCACATACCCACATCCATGCTCTTTCAACGAGAGAGAGAGAGAGAGAGAGAGAGAGAGAGAGAGGACAATGATCGTGGCCATATTCATATTTTAACTACTGAACAACGGATAAAGTCATTATGCAGGAAACTGCCACTATAATAGCAGCTTAATCAATTTACACAGAAGATTCATCTTTATTTAGCACTTGGTCCTTTTCTCTCCAATACCTGTCTCTCCACTTATCCACCCTTCTCTAACTTTTCCACTCATTTTCCCTGCCAAAACATGAATTATATACTTCTTGCTCAAACTGATCATCCCTTATTTCTTCCATATGACCTAACCATCTCAAAATGTTCTGACCAGTGTTTGCACATAAAATGACCATTTATCTACACTTTGGAAATATCCCACTTTCCACTTTCTTACAGCTGTTCTTATGCCATTTGCAAACAGTTCATCTCTACAATTTCTACTTTGTGTATTCAACACCCCTTCATTCATCACAGCCTTTACTTCGGTAAATACTCCTAGTTTCTTTCTATTGTTTTGCACGCAACCCTGTTATCTTCCTCGCTTTATTTATTCTTTGACTTACCTCTTCTCTCATCCTACCATCATCGGCTATATTTTCTCCTGAATATCCAAAACGAATCAATCACTTAACATTTATAGCTCCATCTTCCTCGATACTTATCTACTGGTGCATCGTTATTCCTGCTCACATTTAATGCCATCTTTCTCCTTTTGTGAACAGTTTTAGTTTCTTTCAACAGTCTCTAATAGGTACAGTATTATCAGCAAATATCTCCCATGTTTTTACTTATAAATTTTCAACTATATCCATTATTGCGTCTCTGATTTCTTTCCTCACTCTGCCTATTAAGATTTTAAATAGCACATCCCTGTTTTAGCACCATATTTACAATTTACTCATTGCCCCTCCATTATTTCTGTCATAAGCCTTCTCTAGTTACATGTAAGGTGATTACAGCTTCTTCTCTTTACTTTCTGACTGTTCTCATAACGGTTTCGTTAATATACAATTGATCTGTGCAATCCTCTTCCTTCTAGACATCTACATTGATTCATCAGTCCTGTCATCTGTGTTACTTGCCCAATCAGACCCTACAATTCAGAGTTCGGGTCACAATATTCTTACGATTGCCTTAGTCAACTTGACTCTAGTACAGAGCAAGGTAAACAGAGGAATAACCAGGCATACCTTCCGGTCAGTTATAATTTTAACACTCAAACAAAGTTTTCACCTTTCATTCCATCAATTGCTCTTGTTAATTCGTATGTCATCCTCCCTACCTCCCTACATCCTCAACAATAACTTCCACAATTATTTTCAAAATTCCAAAAGACCCTTAAACCACTAATTTTCATCTCTGGACCCCTTTTGCCTGTAACATAAAAAAATTCTAAAAGCAATCACTTACTTGTCGAAAGACTAAGTTCTTTTCAGATAGCATCTCTTTATTTGCAACTTTTGTTCAATATATTTGCTATTTAAACTTTGTTTTTCTGCATTTACTTCCCTCTAAAACAAATTCCTCTTCTTCCCGAAAACCTTGTTGAACATACCTTCTTCTCACATGTACTTTTCTTAACTTCCTTGTCTATGTTCAATGTAAAACATTTCTGCAAGAACTTGGGAATAAAGGTAGAATGCTGGATGCGTCACATGCGCAACCAACAAGAATATATGGTGTTGAGGACGTATGATGCACAGTCAATTTCTGGGAGTGATTAGAAGTTTTCTTATGAACTCAAACTTTTGTGAGAACAAGTAAATATGGGAATCACTGGACTGATTTTAAACTGCATTAAAACCGGATTTAAGACAATGATTTGTTATATACAAAAGACTTGAATATTTTTTTTATTGATGAGGTTATATATATCATGGATATGACGGTATACAGAGGCAAGACTATGGAATTAGACAAAGGCCTTTGAAAGTATGTCTAGTGGCTAATATTTACAGATGTTACAGCGTCATTTAGTGAACATGGGGAAAATTCGAAGAAACTGGTGAAAATGTATGACTGAAATCAAAACTTAAGACATGATGGGGAATTATTGAGCTAACGGTTCATTATGGAGATAAAGTCTGAATATTAAATTTAAATTACGTAAAAGTTTAAAGCTGGTAAGATGAATTGTTTTATCAGTATGATTAGAGTAAGAAAGATGGCTAAGATTAAAAAGTTAGCAAAAGGAAAGTGATTTATCACAGTAATTTGACTTGTTTTATTAACGTGGAGAGAATTCATTTTGTTCTGAGCCGTTGCATGTGTGTATGTGTGTAAATGTAATAGCCACAATGCCCTTTTAACTTCTCAAATTCTTTTCTCTTTTTTGGATACGATTGTCACTACAAAGCCTCGAGATATAACTTTAAAGAAATATGAAAGAA
>NC_061107.1:95316413-95322791 GCF_015104395.2 Macrobrachium nipponense
ACAAGTATTTATTGTTTGTAATGGTACTGGGACTTTACGGACACCCTGCTCTGTGAGGACGCCTGTATGGTGGTCATCTCTGATAGGATAACGTTGGTCGAAGGTCCTCAAGCATAATCTTCACTGGGGCGTCAGCTCTAGGGTGGCTCCATAGGGCGTCTCATCTTGTGAGTAGAGTCATTGTTTATCATCAAGTGTGGCTTTTTGTATAAGATGTTTTCTGATATTTGCAGGAACATATCATTACAGATTTGCTGAGGGAAATGGGCTATTCTTTCTGAAAGGCACGACAACATCATTGTTACCAGAGACAGCAACCATCAGTCGCTAACTGTAAAGGAATCTGCCAAAAGGTTAAAAGTAAAAAATATATATATATATATTTACGCCACACTCAGAGCTTGTAATACTATAAGTACATGGGAGTTCTGATCACCTCGGCTGTCCCATTCAAGAAGCATCACACAGGTAGTAGGGTGAAGAAATGGTATTATATATATTTTTTCTTTGAATACGTTTACACAACAGTAATCGCACGGTTCCTGAGCAATGTTACCAGTGACCAACATCAGAGCTTGTAGACTTTAAACGTTGTATTTTAGGATTACCTTAAACTTCGTTCTGTTTTTCAGTCTAAATCACTGAAACTTCCTCAACAAACGTATGAGAAAAAGTTTCCAAAAACAGACTTGGTATACTAGGGCATCATATCACGTAGCCTAGAAAAAAAAACACACAGAGAATGTTGTTCATTGCAAGGAAAAAACTATTCATTCTGAACATAAGAGAATTGTAAGGTGTCATATTGGAGTGTGTGATATTAAAAGGAACTCTAAATAACTGTGATTAAGCCATTGGCAGTTTCTGGTAATCAGTGAATTATGTATGGAATGGGAACATTAACAGCTGTAAAAAATAAGAATTCAATTTCCTATGAAAACTTCATTTCAAAAAACGGTCCTATTGGCTTTACAAATGCAGAAGCTTTTCTAATGTCAAACAAGATTTTGGCGTTCTGATGGACACGGTTCCCACACAGCACCCAAACATTGCAAGGACGTGTTAAAATTAATGAATATTATGCGATCATCGCACACCACACCAAACTATCAAGGAAAACCAGCAAAAATAAAGAATTGTCACAGAGACTGTTAACGAACGAATGGCATAAAAGATAATGTGTTTTGACTTTCGTTGCCTAACAGAACGAGACCGAAATATCTAAGGCCTCGTCGAGCAATGACCACATTGAGCCTAACCACGCACATGAACATGAATAAAAGCAGACCACTGAAACAGAGCAAAACAAAGACATTAAGAGAGGGAACTTCGAACGCCTATGTTCGGGTTGTGCGACGTGCAGCCGCCAAAATGACGAAGATTCGAACACTTTGAGTCATTCATGTGGAAATAGTAGATATTTCTGTTTGTCAGAGCCAGCAATGATGTTTACACACTAATTAACACATTAATCTAAACTGATATTCAAGGAAGGGAACGACCAGAGGACCGGATGCTGTTTAATTAGACGCCCTTTAAAACTAAACTCGGAATATTCGTAATTGTTAGAAATGTTGAAATCGGACGCGGAGCGTGTGGTAGTATGTGGCCGAGGCAGTGTTTTGGGCAGACGGGTAAGTACCTTTAATATCAGTACAACAAGCTGAGGGCGGTCTTATGAAACAGATTTAAACCGAATATAAGTAGGAAGTAAGAATTAGTCATGAATGCACACCTACACATTTCTTCGTAATTGCACAAACTCTCGCGGACGCCGGGTCATACTAGTATTCCTTCTATTTAGTTATGGTATCTCTTTGTGGTGTCTCTTTTTTTTACAGGTAAAATAAAATATTGCTTTTCCGAGAAGTTCGTTTTTACCTGAGGATAATTTAGGTCCGTTTTGTCAGTCTTCTTTGGTACTGTGTTGGCGACAGCAGTTTGCAATTTATTAGCAGAAGGAAATTCCATTTATGTCCCTCCGCAGTCTTGGGCATTGAGAAGGAACTTAAACATTCAACTATATATTTATTTCGTATTGTGAAATAATGCTATACACATCCATACATTTAAATCTACCTTTCTATTTATCTATTTATCAATCTATCTTTACATAGTACATACACACGCACACATACACACACACAGACACACACACACACACACACACACACACACACACAACATATATATATATATATATATATATATATATATATATATATATATATATATCATATATATTCATTAAGTTACAATGTCCTTTCATATCTAGTTCACTCTACCTCGGAATTAATATATTTTCATATATATTAACAGAAGGGGAATTTTTAGTTGATAAGAAATTCGTCAGCTCATGGGCGCAAACCACGGAACCAAGAAATAGGTACATACAGCGAAACGCTTTTAACCACACAGTAATGTGATAAGACTCATATATATATTGTTCAAGATTTTAAGCCAGAACCAAGGAAAGTTAAGATTTCTTATAACAAGATTCATTCATCCTTGTTTTTTATGCAAGTTGCCCCTTGAACTGAAAGCCTCCATTAAGATTTCTTATAACAAGATTCATTCATCCTTGTTTTTATGCAAGTTGCCCCTTTGAACTGAAAGCCTCCATTCTCTAGTAAGCTATCTCTGCTCCCATTGGCTGTCCGGAATTTACCCCCCACAGGGATTGGGCGGCGCTTACTGGGAGAAGTCTTATAAGGGCAGGGACCCAGCAGTTCGTCCTCAGAACCTCCATAGACATTGCCCTGCAGACACCACTTCACCCTGTCTGCTCCCCCTGCCTCCTCTGTGGAAGTCCCAAGTATTTTTATACTTCCATAGTGCACAGAAATATCAGCAGATAAGAAGGCTACCAAGCCCAGGATTTCCAGGTACTGTGAGAGTAAATTCCAGTTCAGCCAGGGAATTTTTTTGCCTTTTGTCTGTATTTCATTTCCATTCTTCCAAAGCGACTTCCTCCCTCCTTTGTTTAGCCTCTCACTCCCCCAATCTTGGTCCAATGCTGTGATTACTCCCTTCGTGATACTAGTAAACATCCCCTAGTTAATTCAAGGAACAAAATAGTTCTCTCTGTGTAAATTCCCAGTCATTTTCATTCCCCTGAGTGGCCTGTAAACTTTTGATTGAAAGAAAGTAGTGTATAACGCTCGCCCATGTGTGCCCCCGCCTTGGTACTTATGCTAGGATACCATCTCTTTGCAGACACTGTGCCTGATTGTGGGAGAACTTGGGAACCCTTTGGAATATGCCTTGTATTTCAATAACCTGTTTGCGCAAAATTCTGAACTCCATGTTCAGTTGCCCCAGCCATGTGTTTCTGGTGGAATCGACAATCAACCACCTTATTAGTTCCTGGACCTATGTAAATTAATGTAAATATAGTGTATTTAAAACTAAAGTCCAGCTTTTATGTAAATTCCTCCATTATCAGTAATATCAGCCCCTGCCATAGTTTTTTTCTCTTTTCTTTGTTGTGACCTCCCGTTCCTCCATTCAAGGCCAATTTTTTAGTGTTAGACTACATTTTCTAGGAGTGAACGAGCAGTCAGAACAATATATATACATATAGATCTATATTAATATATATATATATATATATATATATATATATATATATATATATATGTATATATAGTGATATATGCATACATATATATAGCTTGTACACTTGACGTACTTACTTTATTTTACTCAACTATTTTATTCATTGTTTTTTGTATTGCTTTCTGGCTTGTTCCATCAGAAGATGGGTTTTTCATAGGCAAAAACAACAAAGGTTAGAGGTACCTTGTATATCATTATTCTTAACACATTACGCCGTTTTCCCGTCAAATGACAGCCTTCAGAGCCCCAGTAAGCCAACCCCCTAACTCACATTTTTTATTTTTTTTTTATTTAGGTGTGTTTACTTTCCTTCTGGTTTTTTCTGCCCTGCTTGCGACCAATTGAGTTCCTAATTAGCTCCTTAGGTTAACACAGCCCCGTGGGTAAACAGAGAATACATAGCCAGGAATCGTCCCTGATTTACCTCCCTTGGCTTGACAGACTAAAACGATTCCTGTCTTGGAATGAGAGAAATCTAAATACTTTAGGGTTAATATTTAAGCGAAAAGTTACTGAGCATTAAGTTAGCGATAAGCTCAGCATCATACAATTTTTTGGATCTGCTTCAAGATAATTTCCAGCTACCAAAAAGCACGAAGGATGACAAGACGGCGAAAGAAAATGTTAATTTGAATACAAATAAAGGCTGATCTTTTATCAATAAAGGAGAAAGATAGAAAGAAGCTACAGATGGTGGTCTTGTATTTGATATCGTCGTGTGAACGTCATGAAAACAGTTTAACGAAAAGCAGAAAATATACAAATTCTGTTGTTTGGATGTTTACTTGTATGTTTGGCCAATGAACTGAAAAATAAACTAAGATAAAAATGAATAGGATTTTTAGCAGTGATGGTCCCTAAAGGGGAAATAATTATATTATATATAAATAAAGAAAACGCTTGTCCTATCTTAGTACGTTCTGGAGAATGCATTTCCTTTCCAGGTAAGATAAAAGAAAATAAGTAAGTGTTTCAGAGGTGATAAAAAAGGTGCTCATACAAACCTTAACATATGCATACTATCCTGATTTTTTTCCCCTCGTACATCATTCATCTCTCTCTCTCTCTCTCTCTCTCTCTCTCTCTCTCTATCTATCACTATCTACTATCTACGCTCTCTCTCTCTCTCTCTCTCTCTCTCTCTCTCTCTCTCTTTTAAACAAACGTGAGACCTTACGAAAACTGAGAGCCCTGACGTCCGTCACACCTTGGTTTCTCTTACCTTTAGGGCTCTTTCTTACTCCGTTCAGAGTCCTCCTCAGCTCTCCACCGCAAGCACGGCCCGAAAAAGATTTTCCATCTCTTGTTTGCTTGCTCACCTCTTCATACAAGCAATTTCCTGAAGTTCAGGATGCTTCTCTGCTCTGCTTTTCTTGTCATAAAGTTAAGCGAGTGATTTTTACGAAGCGATTCGGATTCGGTTTCTTCACTTATATGCTTCTTTAGGAATTGATATCAGCTCACTGTAGGAGATATTTAATTCTCTTGATGAATAAAAAGTATTTTTAGGAAGATTCGGTTGAACATTACCAAAATAATCGTCAAAGGATAATATTTTGATAACAACTGATGGTTACAAAAATCATGATAATGATAATAAATGATAATAATAATAAAGAAACTACTATGAGATTCAGGGTCTCTGTAACACGGTTTTTTGGACTTTGCTCCTTGTCAAAGCATCAAAAGTAGCTGAAAGTTGACATATGTATTTTTACAACACACCACAAATTATCAATAACCTAAACCCGATAGTTTAATTTTTATAGAGTAAAAATGATCTAGCCGACGACATGGCCAATGATTACGAGCCAAGAGTCCGAAAAAACATTCATTATATAAGCAAGGTAAACACCTCCTTTGACGAAATGTTGCCCCGCCCATCCACCAAACAGAAACTCCATCGACTCTGAAAACCCAAGACTTTATGAATGGCGGAACGATACATAGATGTGGGTAAGGTATCAATGCTAGCGTAGTAATACTACTGTAGCAGTAGTGCCGCAACAGTATAGCAGTAATACATGAATTAAACGTTTAGGCCAACAACTGCTGGGATCCTTGAGGATCATTTAGCACTTCTTACAACTACTCGAGAAATTAGTTTGTTTAGACAGATGTTAAATTTTCTAATCCAACAGTGCCCACGGTAGCCTTCAGTGTTATCCTGAATTATAACGAGGCGAAAGTGGGTGGAGCCTAATGAAGTCTTCATACCTGACGATAATATTGGTGAAGGTTTAAAGCAATATACGGTACCGGCTATCTTTTTTTCAGTAAATAGGTAGATAGCCAATAAATAAAAATTGCTTGACATTGGATATAGCAGTTATCAAATCAAGCTTGTCTACTGTGTTTTTGAAAAATTACTAACTATTCCCTACATCTTGTCAATCTGATTTTGACTATAAAGTAGACTGTAATTTCTTAGGAAACCTATTTGGGAGTTAGACTAATAATCGAAGTGTTTTTTGTATTTATTAACATATTTTGTTGGTTTGTTCATTATGACAATTATCAGTGGGAGAGGTTTCAGAGTTTCATAAAAGGCGTACTGCTTTGCTTGTATTTAAATTTGTATGTCATTGTTGCAGAGGTTTAGCCTTCGTTACGTATAGCCAATCATCCTTCGAGAAAGAGGGAAGAAATGCTGTCATAAGGTTACGTAACGAGCGCGTTCGAAACCCTTTCTCTGAGTAAGTTGGGCCCGTCCTTCAAAAAAGGTCACTTTTACATTATAAGTACCAAATTTATTCAACT
>NC_061107.1:95323291-95328291 GCF_015104395.2 Macrobrachium nipponense
TTGTTGACGTTCCAAAGAAACTCATGTATGCCTCGATTCCTTATATTTCCAACCTAAAACTGTCAAAGAAACTTACTCAAATCATTGAGGTGAAATTCCATGCTTAAAATTAAAATTAATATCAAATAAACCCGAGTAAAATTGGCTCCCTGTTTTGCTTTAAAGATCGTCTGCAGCCTTTTTATGAGGTCTAATGTTGTGTATAAATTTACGTGCCCAGGATGTCCTGGTATTTACGTTGGATCTACCAAGAGGCTGTTGCAAATGCGATATTGCAGCCACATGGGGTATAGTTTTAGAAACTGCCAGAGATTAAGTAGACCAGAGCATTCAAATATCAAAAATCATGCCATCAAATGTAAGATCGAAGTCAAGAAACAGCACATTCTCCATTTTAGGTTACAATAAGGACTCTGACTATTTAACAACACTCGAGTCATTATTTTATCAAAAGACTTGTTCCCTCATTGAATAGCGGTAGTTCATCGTCTCCGCTATACCTGGCATAGTCTTCTTTCTGACCTCGACCTCAATCTCATTTCTAGTCATTCTCTCTCCTCCTTTTCTTAGCGAATGGTTGGTGTTTTAGTAGTCGTGTTTTAATGTTCTTATTTCACTTTTAACTTTGAATTATGTTAATTTTTAAATTATAATTTTTAAATTTAAAATTTTAGATTGTAATTTTTATTTGTATTTTGCTTTTATTAATTTAAAATGTACTTTTATTTTTAACAGACTGATGATGCACAAAGTTCCTTGTGCGAAACGTTTCTTTACGAATAAACCCTTTTAACTCGTCATGTGTCTTCGCTTTCCTGAAGTTATGATATATATATATATATATATATATATATATATATATATATATATATATATATATATATATATATATATATATATATTTATATATATATATATATATATATATATATATATATAGTATATATATATATGGTATATATATATGGTATATATATATTGGGTATATATATGGTAGATATATATGGTATAATAGATATGGTATATATATATATATATATATATATATATATATATATATATATATATATATATATATATATATATATATATATCTATAGTATGGTATATATATATATATATATATATATATATATATGTAATATTATATATATGGTATATATATATATATATATGGTATATATATATATATATGGTATATATATATATATATGGTATATATATATATATATATATATAGTATATATATATATATATATATATATATATATATATATACTACTATATATATATAGTGTATATATATAATATATATATATATATATATATATATATATATATATATATATATATATATATATAGCGCATTTATGTATATATATACATATATATAATATACATATATATTATATATATATATATATAGATATATATATATATATATATATATACATATGTATACTAGATATCTATATATATATATATATATATATATATATATATATAGTATATATATATATATATAAGTATATATATATATATATGATATATATACATATGTATATATGATATATATATATATATATATATATTATATCATATATATATATATACATATATATATATATATATATATATATATATATATATATATATATATATATATATATATATATATAGCTATATATATATATAGCTATATATATATATAGCTATATATATATATATATATATATATATATATATATATATATATATATATATATATATATGGTTGACCATAAAGTCATTCCCTGATTAATAAAATTAATAACTTTAAAATTATTGTGGATATGACCGTACAACTTTCACACTCTGTTGAGCAATTACCAAAGTTTATTCTGTTTGCCTTCAGATGCTACTGTGATCACTCTATCCGCCAGCTGCGCCAAGAATAGCAGGATTGGTGTCATTGCAGGTTAAAGCCCAGTATGTGTTATGGTACCACTAAACAAAATCACCTGTTGCAGTTCAACGTAAGTTCAGAAATGAGTATTGACGAGATCCACCAGATGTTAAAAGCATTAAAGACTGGTATAAAAAATTCACACAGACTGGAAGTGTTGAAGACCGTAAGAGAAGCTGTAGACCCAGTGTGATTGATGCATCCGTTGTTGCTGTGCGCAATCCTACAAAATCGGTTCATAACCCGTCTTGATTTTTTCTTATGGGGTTATATCAAGGATAAAGTGTAAAGTGCACAGGTACCTAATGAGACCTTAAAAGTAAGGATAACAGCAACTCTAGCAACGGTGACTATGGAGATATTGGAGAATACCTGGTGTGAGATAGAATTTCGCTTAGACGTACTCCGGGCAACAAAGGGGGCACATGTTGAAATTTACTAATAACTGTAAAAACAACTTTAGTCATTGTTGTTGAAATTGAAGAAAACCTTTTACCTCTACATAACATGGTTTGTGAGTAATAAAGGTCTAAAATCCAGGAAAGACTTTTTGGACACACTGTATATATATATATATATAATATATATATATATATATATATATATATATATATATATATATATATATATATATATATATATATATATATATATATATATATATATATATATATATATATATACTATATATGTGTGTGTGTGTGGTGTGTGTGTGTATATATATATATACATGATAATATAATATATATATATATATATATATATATATATATATATATAGTATATTATATATATATATGTATATATATATATATATATATATATATATTATATATATATATATATATATATATATAACTTAATCACGAAAGTTAGAAACGTGATAATTCCATAAATAAAGATATAAGCCACGAGGGAAATAAACCCTTTATCACCACTACTCTCAAACTTGTACATGGATCTTTGAAAAACGCTACTTACCTATATAAATTTATATTCCTGTTAAGTGGTATAGATATGTTGATGATATTTAAGCTGTTCTGACTGTCAGTATTGATGTAAATGATTTACTCTCTAAATTAAATAACCAGGTACCATCGATTAAGTTTACTCTAGAATTAGAAAAAGACAATTGCCTCCCTTTCTTAGATGATACATAGAGAACCATTTCAATGTAAATTCAGTATTTATAGAAAACCGACCAACAACTTAACTTATGTATTTCTATTCAGGCCACCATCTTAAACATAAAAGCATTGCGCACTGTCAGTCCCCAATATTTGGATCAAGAAATTAAATACAAAAGAAAAATAGGGAAAGATTTATGCTATCTTTCACATATATTAGATATTTGTTATAATAAAGCCCACAAAAAGTTTTATAGTGTAAGTAACACGGAGAATGAAAATTCTAAGAACATTCTCAGTTTGCCATTATTTTAACGGATTTGAAACATTAATCATTGTTAAGCCTGTAAGGTCAACCTTGATTTTTCCTATAATAACACACTAGAAGGAAAGTTGTTAATAAAAGGGCCCAGAGAAAGCACAACATAATATATAAAATTCCATGTGTGGATTGTCCCTCATTTTATCCGGACAGTCGAGCAAGGGCTTAGAAGTAAGGTTAAGCCGCATAAAATATTCTGTAAAAACTGGGCAAACATCTAATAACAATATTCATTCATTTAAGCAAAAACAACAACCAACCGAATAAACTGGATTGGTAATTCAGTAATTGCAAGGTTCAAAGATGTTCATCACGAAATCTTTTAGAATCTGCTTTATTACAACTTACTTCTCATTGTAATTTCAATATCAGTCGTGGCGTGTTTCATTTAGACCTTTGTATTTGTAACATGTTTAAGAATGACCTCAAAGATATAATTACAGACTTAAATAAAAATTAGTTGCCTTAGAGATATCTTCGTTGTAATGTATGTTTAATATGTATTGTGAATATGTATTGTGAATATGTTTTTTGTTTACCAAAGTTCTGAATAGCAGTTTTGTCCTTGTGTCTGAGATGATTGTCTTAAACTTTTAATTGTACCCATTGTTTATGCTTGTTTGGGAAGGTTACTCATCTTCCAGGTGTGTCGGATTCTTGGTACTAATCTCTTTATAATCCCTATGTCAGTTATACGACCCCTCTTGTATTGTCATTTCCTCATGTAAGTCAGTTCATCTGCTAAGTAAAGGATGTTTGAACGTCGAAAGATCTCGCAGATACTCCTTTGTTCATTTTCCCTCGTGGCTTATATCTTTACACACACACACACGCACATATATATATAAATATATATATATATATATATATATATATATATATATATATATATATAGCCAAGGCTGGAACCACTGTTCCTACTGGATAAGTCCACCTTGTCGCCATCATCAGAGTCAAACCCTCCAAAACAGTTGTTCTCAACCTGGGGGACGTCAGCAATTTCCAGGGGAGGCGCGAGCCCTACTGAATAATCTAAAATTCTCTACTTATATTCGTTATTCTCTTCACAAGATTGAGGAACTGATATTCAGAAGTTTATCAAAATAATGCAAGAGTATTTCCTTATAACGTTAGTTTCCTATAGTCTACACCTAGACGTTGGTCTATACTTTTAGTTATGTTGTAGTTGGAGATTAAGCTGGCCTTATGCCAGCACGGGCTCTTGCTCATAGAGCAGCCCATAGACTTGTTTAAGCTCATTGGGCTTACCATGTTTTGCAATTATTTGCCTCCCTCTCTCTCTTCTCCAAACCCCTTCTCTATCACTTTTTTTTTCATTGAAATCTGGGCGGGAATTTTATTCATAGATGCGAGGGGGTCGTCGAATGAAGGACTAACTCTTAAAGGGGCCGCGGTAATAAAAATGCTAAGAACCACTGCTTAAACCCAAAATTGTGTTAAATAGATAGTCCTCCAGTTAAATACTCAATCCACCTCCACTAGGTTCTACCTAAATTGACTTTTTCTTTGGGCATTAAATCTTCTGCTCTCGTCACAAGGTTGGTCAGCGGACTTTGTTTTGCTTTGGTTTTTTCTGTATCACATG
>NC_061107.1:95333291-95338291 GCF_015104395.2 Macrobrachium nipponense
TATCACTTCGAAATGAAATTCCAAAGAATGGCTAACATGGTAGACGGGGTTCCATATCGATTCTAAATTACGAAAGCACCGAGGTCGAGGGTGATTAGTAGGTCAGAATCGATATGACTTCTAGCGTCTCTGTTGGCTGATTGGATAGCGTCACTGACTGTCCTGATTTCGTCCCCGTCCACTTGGACGGTGGTTCGATCCCATGGGGGGACGAAATTGTTACACTAAAAAAATTCCCCTTCGGTACATATATGAAAATATATTCATTTGGGAGGTAAAGTGAATTTAGATATTAAAGGACATTTGTAGCTTGAATTGATACATAAATGGATCACGGTTCGATGTGATAATTATTCATAACAAAAGGCTACGTTCTGTCAAACGCTCGAATTGGCTAACATGGTAGACGGGGTTCCATATCGATTCTAATTACGAAAGCACCGAGGTCGAGGGTGATTTGTAAGGTCAGAATCGATATGAACTTATAGCGTCTCTGTTGGCTGATTGGATAGCGTCACTGACTGTCCTGATTTCGTCCCCGTCCACTTGGACGGTGGTTCGATCCCATCCATGGGGGGACGAAATTGTTATCAACTCAAAATTCCCCTTCGGTACATATATAAAATATATCATTTGGGAGGTAAAGTGAATTTAGATTATTAAGGACATTTGTAGCTTGAATTGATATATAAATGGATCACGGTTCGATGTGATAATTATTCATATATATATATATATATATATATATATATATATATATATATATATGTGTGTGTGTGTGTGTGTGTGTGTGTGTGTGTGTGTGGTTTAGAATCTACTGGTAATTTTACTGGATACATATGAAATTGCAATAGCCACAATCCCCTCTTAACTTCTCGAATCCTTAAGTCTTTTTTTGATACTTATATGTATGCATATAAGTATGTACTGTATATATAGTATGTTTATGACAGTTAAGAATAAAATTGCATTTGATGCATTTTAACCTTTCAAATATGAGTGGATGAGAAACCTAAATTCAGTGTGCATTAAAATCAATTTTCAACCAAAGGGAATTGCCTATAAGTGCACCTGCTCTGACCAGGTGTCGAACCTATCCTTTACGAGGTGGTACACGGAGCAAATTTTATTTAACCCCTCCAGCTATCGAGAAGGAAGCAAGCTGATTTACTCTCTTTTGTATGTATTCTTATGGTATCCAGGTTCTGTACATAGACTCTAAACCCATCATGAGAGCTCAGTGCTCGAAGAGTGTTTACGTGTGTATGAAATTTAATTAAGAATACTGCACATGGCATTTTTAAGCTTTCTAAAAACCCTACAGTGCACCTCGGGTCATTGTTCAGATATAAATAAAGGCATGGTTCTTCGATGGCCTCTGGAGATGTGACCTGGAGAAGTACACTGGCTCCAATTGTAGGGTGCCGAAAGGCGAGAATAGACTATCATTGTGGCGTGAGTTACCGAACAGGTGTAAAACTATCAAACCCTGATTTCTCATGGATTAGAGTTCACGCCAGAAAACGTGGATGCAATATTGAATACATATAATTTAAAATGACTGGCAAAGGATCCAACTGATTATCAGTTATCGGTCCTTGAATCATTGTTCATTAAACAGTTGGTTTCCCAGGTAATTTACTGAGACCACGTCAACTCCTCTGTACCTCTTGTGAGTCTTAACTCCTCTGTACCTCTTGTGAGACTTAACTCCTCTGTACCTCTTGTGAGTCTTAACTCCTCTGTACCTCTTGTGAGTCTTAACACCTCTGTACCTCTTGTGAGTCTTAGCTGGAGCCCCCCAGAGCCTACGTGTCGCATTGTCTTCGTCTCCTCTCCTGTTCGGCATACTTTATTCTTAAACTTCATGTCATCCTCTTTGGACTTTCGTAGTTTTATGCAATTTTTTAAGCTTGAGTCCTATTCACCTTGAATTGCATTTCAATTTTACAGCTTTGCGAGGATGTTACAGACTATCCTTAAACGTTAAATTAATATTATTATTCAGAAGATGAAACCTATTCATGTGGGCTTGTTACATATGAATTGGTTTCATCTTCTGAATATATAATAATAATAATAATAATAATAATAATAATAATAATAATAATAATAATAATACATACTGGACATTGGTCCTTCCGTCCTCATGTATGTATGTATGTAAATATATATATTTATATATATATATATATATATATATATATATATATATATATATATGCGTGTGTGTGTGTGTAGTATATGTACGTGTGCGTGTGCGTGTGCATGTGCGTGTTAATAGAAGACCTGCTGGTCATAACCATTAAGGGTGACATACATTTCGAAATTTTGTTAGTCAAATATTGAGCACTTGGGTATGAACTCGTAGCAAAATAGATTTTCTACATTTTACTGTGCTCGCAGTCATTTCAAATGTTTCTAACATTGATTAGCTCGTCTCTTAACCTTTTTATATTTCAGATACCTTATAGAATTTCTAACTTACTTCCACTAACTATTTCCAGGACTACATTTTTCTCAGTCAAGTTATAAAATTACTTTATCAAAGTTTTCTTCAGGCTAACGACAAATTAAACAATCCCGAACTAGTCACCATTCAAGGAAATTTAGCCTTTGGCTTCATTATGGTTGCTTTTTTTTTTTAAGTTGCACAGCTGCAGTTATTTTAATTTAGTTAAAACTTACTAGTGAAACAGGGTATTAGCAAATGCAGTCCTGTAAGAAGAGCAGGGATTAAATTCCATAACAGCATCCATATTTCCAGCGTGTTGCGTTCATGTTGAAACAGTCTTGTACAGACAAAAAATATAACTCATTAAAAGCTATTATACACCAGAAGCGCGGCTGTTGTTCATTGATTAACGTAGGGTAGTAATTATTTTGACGAGCAACTAATTCTACCCCGCTCCCAACCCCTACCCTCTCGTTCGCTTTGGAACACTGAGATTATTATAAATTTCCATTAATTATACCCATTATCTTCTTGCTATACTTTCGTTCCTCTTTTCCACGGCTATTTCAGTTTGTTGCAATAGCAGGGACTTGTTCTCATCCTAATTTCTTATGACATCATATAACGTATTTTGAATAATTTTTTTTTATTTTTTATCCAATAAAAGTATGTAATATGTTGCCGCTTAGGATGCTTTCAAAGGGCTTTATCTCTCTCTCTCTCTCTCTCTCGCTCTCTCTCTCTCTCTCTCTCTCTCTCTCAATCAAAAATAAATTTATTTTGTGCTGTTAATTTGTCGGTAGCTTAGCAAGGCTTTGAGAGGGACAAGAGTCTGTACAAAACTTAACATAACCACCTATGTGTGTGTCGCGATTAAATTCAAGAAAAAGTGCAGGTATATTTTGATAGATGGCCTGATATGGCTTGATTTTACCAACACACCAACCACAGAGTGGCCACCTCAGTGGCGTGATCGGTATGGTCTTGGCCTGCCACCTCGGTGGCCGCGAGTTCGATTCCCGGGCATTCCAATGAGGGGTTAGAGATGTGTATTTCTGGTGATAGAAGTTCACTCTCGATGTGGTTCTGAAGTCACGTAAAGCCGTTGGTCCCGTTGCTGAATAACCACTGTTTCCATGCAACGTAAAGTCACCATTTAAACAATATGTAAACCAGCCACAGAATAATAGTACGCATTTCAGAGTATTTAATTATGTCACTGATCATTCTATTTTTGAAAAGTAAATGAGCTCCCCCTTTTCCCGTCGGTTTGGGAGCGTTAATCTGTTTTCATTTTAATTCAAGTTTAGCTTGTCTGTCATTTAAAATGTAGGAGGCCTTTCATTACCGTAACAATACAACTGGGAACTTTTTGGTTGGATTTTGTTGCTCGAAACTTGACTACAATTAACTTAACTTGATTTCTCTCTCGTCATATTGTATTTTGTAAAAGAACGTTTTAGTCTGGTTTGCGTATGATTGTGTTCGATACAATGACTACCGGTAATTCATACCATTCAGTTTCCTTCGGGTAATTTCTTTCCCCCAAATAGATTTTTTTTTCACTTATGTCGCCTATAATGATAAAATTATTTTCATGCCATGATTATGAAGCCCTCTTTTATTATCGAATTTTTACATCTGACAGTTTGTTCGCTCATTTATTAGGATCTTTCAAAATGCCTCGTTGAGATATGGGTTCCTCTTCTAATGCCCCCTTTTTTGTGAATTTTTTTTGCTTTGCAATGTTTTATTGACAACATAGTCATGACCTTATACAATTCAGTTACTTTTATGTAATTGTGCCTTTACTACCTTGTCAGATTCTTCTTTCATTTTCTCCAGTGTTCTTGATCACTGACTGTGCTTTAGCCAGGTACCTTTTCATTGGTTTTAACTCTCGCTGTTGGGATTTTGTTTTTGGATGCTACACACACACACACACACACACACACACACACACACACATATTTATATATATATATTATATATATATATATATATATATATATATATATATATCGAGCTACAATGTCCTTTAATATCTAATTCGCTCTACCTCGGAATTAATATATTTTCATATATGCTTAACCGTAGGGGAATTTTTTCTCGATAATAGACTTGCCTGGACCAGGGCGCGAACCCATGGATCCTTTCAAATCCAGGAACGCAGTGAAGGCTTTTACCTACTACACCACCGCGAGAGGCTAAAAAGTTTCATGTCGCCTCTCACCCTCATATACCTTTCACGCGCAGGTAATTAGTTCGTTTGGAGACAACATCAACCTACCTCGATAGATGTATATGAATCACGGAAATGTGATATGACTTATAGATTGGCTACGTGGTGTCAAAAGCACTACAAACACTACCGGAGTCGAGGTGGGTTGATGTTGTCTCCAAACCAACTAATTACCTGCGCGCGAAAGGTATATGAGGGTGAGAGGCGACATGAACTTTTTAGCCTCTCGCGGTGGTGTAGTAGGTAAAAGCTTCACTGACGTTTCCTGGATTTGAAAGGATCCATGGTTCGCGCCAGGTCCCA
>NC_061107.1:95340791-95343291 GCF_015104395.2 Macrobrachium nipponense
TAAGTTATGATGCACCCAGGCCAAAATTGAGAGAGAGAGAGAGAGAGAGAGAGAGAGAAAGCGATTATAAAAAAATAATTATCCTGGGTCTCCGTAATCCTGGGATGACATGGATGCATCCTTCGTAAGTGGTTTAACAAATATTCATTGTTATTATTTGAAGGTAAATAGTATGGCTTTTTAATTAACAACCGAATTTTACGTGGTTAGTGGCAATAATTCTTAAACGATTTTTCTTTAAATATTTTTATAAGTTTAACAGAACACACCTGAAGTACACACAGAGCAAGAAGACACAAATTCAAATGAAATCACGTGTTAAAGGTGTATAGTGTAACTTTTGTAAACTGTGACATTCTATACAGATTATGAACTTCAGGACTTTGAGGTTAATAAACGAATAATGAAATTTCCTACTACTCTCGCAGTAATTTCAAGTCATCCTTATTCATCCCCACCTTCTGAGTTTATTTTTGCGGCCTCGATTTTTGCCTTCATAGGTTTATAAATATTTTTTGTTAAATGTGATGAACTATTCATCTCTAACGCGAAAAGAAATTAACTCCAACATCATTAGCCCCCTAAATAATGAATGGAACTAAGTATGAAGTCTAACTTGGGTAACTTATCCTTCGGTCATTAGTAAAATAATGTGAGTCTACTAGTTCTCATTGGTTCTGTTTACATTTGAACACTAACCACTGCTATTAAACTTTGTAATCTTAGTTAGAAAGAAATTACCGTTATAATTCATTAAGTACAGGCTTACACACTGGGTGGCCATGAGGCATTTATATTTCTAAAACTTTTCATGTTTTATGATGGTGAAATGGGTAACACAAATCGCATACAAGTAATTGTTTACTTAGAGTTCACCCGTTAAATATTGCTTCCATTTTTCATCCGTTCATCTGTGCTTGAAATACACTGCTAACAAGCAAAAACAGGTAACTGAATCTGTGGAGGCAACTGATGTATAGTAATATATTGGTAATTTTAAACGACAAGAATGCATAGGAAGGACTGACAAACAGATTACACAGAAATAAGAGTAGGGATGAGTACCATTAAACTTCATCGCAAATATACTTTTTGAGAGGAAGACATTCAGACTTTTAAAGATAATAAGTTTCCACAATATGTGAAAGTTAAGGAGGAAAACTGACATGAAGCTTAGTTATGAACAATAAGAAACTGTCAAGTTGGTTGATCCCAGAAACAGCGGAGAAACACTTTATTGTTCAAAACACTAGGTAGAAATGCTGACATGGAGGGAGGAGAATTTCCTTAACCCCCTAAAATTTAGAGCGAGTACATCGCATAGGCGAAAGATACCACAGAGGAATTGAATAGTTCAAGCTAGACTTTCAGGGTTAAAGATTGTCTTCAAATTATAAAATGAAATTAGAATGGGCTTTGAAAGTAAGAATAAGAATGGGAAATGGTTTCGTATTCCACAATGTATTAGCTATGCAGTGGTAGGAGCAGAAGGAACCTAAATATATTATGAATAACGAGAAAAAGGAGCGTGAGAACATAAGTATAATTTGCATTTAAAAACGTAGATTTTTGCTAAGGAACCAAGCAATCCAATTGCGTGATGGAAGTACAAATAAAAAGAGCTTGTTATATAAGTTTTGGAGTTTCTATCACGATTAAATCTTTCACATTACAGCTCAAGAAAGTAACCATCCATATTTTCCTGAATTATACGTAAATGACTGGTTGCTGAGTACGAATCCCCCCCTCTCTCGACCATACTAAGTTTCCTACAATTCTTGACAACTATCGATTCTAACCTCTGATCATTCCTCGAAAACGTTCCTTAAGCTGGAATGGGGCACTCGCTCTATAAACGATTCCTCGTACACAAGCCGCTTAACCAACCGTTTCTCAGAGTTTTGCGTAAAATAAATCTATAATTTGTTCTGTGCTTTAGTTCATGCGATAATTATCGTGCAAGAGCCTAGCTCATGAATTTTAATGAGAACTTGTGTTGAGTTGATATTTTCCAACAAAACTTCAAGTATTGCACTGTTCATCATTCAACCAATGGCTTATGTTTGAATAATATATAGAATAATGTAATCCTCTTATTTAATAACCATGCATTACTGCCCTTACGGAACTGGGCATAAATCAGATACGTTGTCCAAACCCATCTTATACAGAACAGTTTGATTAAGAGGAAATACCCAAAGTCTTCGAACGTATCCTTATAAACCCAAAAGCTAAATGTATTACACGTTTATTCAACATTCATGAAGCCATTTAGTGCTTATTTTCAACTCTTCATTAGTACATAACTAAATTAGTGCTCTGCGGGCCTAATAACAAATATACTCTTGAAATTCATAGATATAATGGTGACAATAAAAGATTAAAATAGAACGTGAGATTTGTTAATCTAATATGAAAGAATTCTTACATGATTAGAGGGTACACCAAATGATTCTGAATATTTGGGCATGTGATTGGAAGAGCGTGAAAACATTACATT
>NC_061107.1:95348291-95365528 GCF_015104395.2 Macrobrachium nipponense
GCTGACAGACAAGCCTACACAAATTTTGCTGTCATAATGACCAAGATGAGGAGCACCAAATGAAATTTAGAAAGATAAGATTTGCCATTATTCCACACATTAAACTTTGAAATAATCCCAAAAGCAATCAAAACGGTATTGTCAGTATCCCTTCATACATTTAAAGCGCCATGTATCTTATGCAGCCGAAACAGGCAAGGGAGGCTTGTGCCAATAATCAGTCAGATTGTTTAAACCTTTCCTTTGCCTAATGTGACGCTATCAATGGAAGGTTACGTATAAGGCGGATAATCGGCGCTCAAGGTTTTCCTCGCACAATATGGTAATGGTAACGGAGTCAGTGATTAATGATTCCAGCGCCATATAGGAAGAAGGAAGGAAGAAGGGAGGAAGGTCGAGGGTGCGAAATAAACATCTATGGAACTCATGAAATGCAAATCGCGGGTAGAAACTGCCATCGGTGGGAAGGGTGTTTGTTTTAAGTATTACGAGACCAAACCACCGACAAATCGGTGGCCGATGATAAAGTCACGGGAAAAAGAGTCACAATTTGGCTATGGAAAAAAAGTCACATTAACTTACGGTCATTTGTTTATGTCTTTACGTCAGTCCCCAAAGGGATTGTACTGAACACGCCGCGAAGTTTGATACATACGTGTTAAAATCCTTAGGGATCATTATCTAGGAAAGTTAATGTGACTTTTTTCTTTCCTGTGACTTTTTTTTTTTTTCCCTCGAATTTTTTCTCTTTTATACCCGTGACTTTTTTTTTACCTGGATTCGAAAAATCATCTTACGATTTAAAGGATGTTGATAACAATACTGACAAGATGTCTTTTTGTTACATAATTATGCAAATTTTATTTTTTGCAACACGTATGTTGCAGAGAGCGAAATGTTTTTGGCTTTATTGTTATCGAATATTGCTCCCCGCTGCAGATTTCAATATCTGATTTAGTCTCGATGAAAATAGCTCCTGATTTGTAATTCTATAATATTAATTTAAATGTTGAGCACCTCGTAAAGCTTCAAAATCCAATTTCTGTTTAGGGCTCTAGCATTGTAAAGTATCTATCTTGACATTTGTATGGACTTTGATGTCCGTATTTTTAAGGGGCTCAGATACTATACTGCTCATTGGTTTTACAACTGTTGATTTTCAGTGCATATCTATTTCTTTCTTCCTCATCTCTTTTGTTCTGTTAACTCTCTCCGATCTTCAAGGGTATCAAAGTCAGTTCTTTATATCTTATCTTTACACAAGTACCACGCACACACATGTATGTATTCATTGATATATATATAATATATATATATATATATATATATAGATATATATATATATATATATATATAAATATATATATATATATAATTATATATATGGTATAAATATGTATGTATGTATATACATATATATATATATATATATATATATATATAATATATATATATATAATATATATTATATATATATTATATATATGTATGTATGTATGTATATACATATATATATATATATATATATATATATATATATATATATATATATATTTATATATATATAATATATATGCTAAAAAAATCACAGTAGATGCACGTGACTTCATAAATAAGCGAATACCACGGGAAATGATAGACAGGAATCCAAGCGCTTTCGTCTTTATTCAGACATCGTCAAGGAGCTACTAAAGTACAATCGGAGAGGAAGGCCTCAGGTACAAACAAGATCAGGAATACCAGATGGTTAATTATCAAAAGGGTAAAAATTAAAAGGGATAATCCAGGATTATCGGATATCACACGGTCACAAACTTAAACAGATTCTGATCCTAACCGAAATTACAAAGTATCTTTACAGTCCAAAACATGTAAAAACGAATATATTAATTTTGTTTGCTTATATTTGTCTACAACTTTTTTCATTATGAAAGCATCAAGTTTAAATAAACCAAGACTTAAATTTAGAACATTTCTATTATTTGACTTGATAAAACAAGATTCAATGATATTCCTTTTAACTGTGTCATTGACATGGGAACTAAGGCTTTTGCTTGACTCCAGTTAATAGGATGGTCTAAATCTCTCATATGTACAAATAAGCATTCGATATTTGGCAGTTCTCACAGAATATTGATGTTGCTTAAGACGCTGTGAAAGAGATTTGCCAGTCTGTCCGTAATAGATTTTATCACACTTTTTGCAAGGAATTTCATATATGCAGCCTGGAAGATCTTTAGGAGAATTTTTGATTACTAAACTCTTGACATTAATATTACTGGAAAACAACATTTATGTTAAAAAGCTTTAAAATTCTAGGAATATCTAAAAACCTTTCATCATAAAGTAATTTTTTAGAATGTTATGCTTACTAAATTCAAGTTTGTCATTAGCTGAATAAAATGTTTTTCTAGCTCTTTTCCATGCCACATCTACAAAAGTCCTTCCTTGGGTATTTAAGTTTCAATGCAATATCATAAATAGTTTTAATTTCAGCGTCAATAAACTGCGGGCTACAGACACGTAAAGCCCTTAGGAACATCCCAGAAAAAACAGAGAATTTAACATTTTGATGGTGATTGGAGTAGTAAGAACAAAAGAGGCAATATTAGTTGATTTTCGAAAGACTGAAAAGGTGAAATTTCTATCATTTCTATGGACAGTTACATCAAGAAAATTCAAATTACAATTTCTTTCTTCCTCTACAGTAAATTTTTTTATAGAAGGGACTAAATTATTGAGATTATTAAGGAATTCCTGGAGGTTTTCGTGAACTGGCCAAATACAGAAATATATCATCCACGTATCTAAACCAAATAACTTTTTGGGGCAAAATTCTTGGTAGAGTTTTGTCTCAAAAAAATTCCATGTAAATATTGCTAAGAACAGGAGATAAGGGATTACCCATGGCCATGCCAACTTTTGTACAAAAACTTCCCCATTGAAACAAAATTTACTATCTTTGATACATAACCTTATGAGACTAATGAGATTTTCTACACTTAAGAATGTCATGACGCTCTAATTCCTCTTCCAAATATTCAAGTAAGTCATCTACAGGCACTTTTGTAATAAAGAGACAACATCAAAACTAACCATATTCAAAAATCATAATTCAAATTTAACTATTCAATTTGTTTATAAAATCACATTGTTTTTAACATTCGTGTTGGAAATATTTCCTACCAAAGGAGTAAGAATTTTTACAAGCCATTTAGATAAATTATACGAAACTGAGCCCACTGAACTAATGATTGGTCTGATAGGGTTATTGATTTTATGTGTCTTGACTAAACCATACATGTAAGGTAGGGAGGCGCATTGCGGTGTAAACTGTTTAATTAAATGGTCCAAGCCCTTCAAAATGGATTTAATTTGTTTATTAAAATGGGAGTTAACTGTCTGTGTAGGGTCAGACCTCAGTTTCGTATAAGTATCAGTGTCATTTAGCAATGTCATTATTTTACTTATATAGTCACTTTTATTCATAATTACCACTGCATTAGATTTATCTGCTTTTGTCACCTTCACTGTTTCGTCTTCTTTAATTTTCTTAAAAGCCTGGAGAAATCTCACGGGTACATTAGGGGGAGAAGGTTTACTCATAGCACCATACACAATACCTTCCCTTTACAAATATTGGAGTATTATTCCGATGGCATAGGTTTGTTATTCAAATTTTTCGAAATAACAAAAGGATTTGGAGATGGATTTCGACACAGTCCAGGTTACCATTAAATACACCAAAGCTTAACCCATATCCCAAAGCCGCTGTCGTAGCACTATCCACTGGTTTGTCAGATAAATTAATCATGAAGTTCCACGTTTGGCAATGCTTAGTCCAGTCGCTTTCAGCAATAAGATTTTTCAGCTTGACTTGGAGCTTCCTTTCAAGACGGTTGCAGCACTTTTCTCAATTTTCCATAGCAATAATCCAGCATCCGATTCTTCCAATCGACAGGAACCGTCTGATTAAAGCTATACCGTCTGCTTCTAAGTGTACGGAACGCATCATCTACTTCCACTTTTGTGATGTCGATGTGTTTCTGAAGTATGATGCGTTGAAACTCGTCGAAAGGTCGCTCTGCTAGGCGAAGAATTCTCACTGGTAAAATCGACTTGGCATCACTTGCTCGTTCATGCACCTTCCGTAGAAAGTTGAGTCGGAGTTTCAGTTTGTGACGATGATAAGAGCATTACAGAATGGATGTCACGAATAGAACAAGGCTCGGAAAATTCAAAGAAAAGGCGTAGAAGTTGCGTGTGGTTTCCATTATGCTTAAAAAATCACAGTAGATGCACGTGACTTCATAAATAAGCGAATACCACGGGAAATGATAGACAGGAATCCAAGCGCTTTCGTCTTTATTCAGACATCGTCAAGGAGCTACTAAAGTACAATCGGAGAGGAAGGCCTCAGGTACAAACAAGATCAGGAATACCAGATGGTTAATTATCAAAAGGGTAAAAATTAAAAGGGATAATCCAGGATTATCGGATATCACACGGTCACAAACTTAAACAGATTCTGACCCTAACCGAAATACAAAGTATCTTTACAGTCCAAAAACATGTAAAAAACTGAATATAATTAATTTTGTTGCTTATATTTGTCTACAACTTTTTTCATTATGAAAGCATCAAGTTTAAATAAACCAAGACTTAAATTTAGAACATTTCTATTATTTGACTTGATAAAACTTTTGTACAAAAGTTTGGCATGGCATGGGTAATCCCTTATCTCCTGTTCTTAGCAATATTTACATGGAATTTTTTGAGACAAAACTCTTACCAAGAATTTTGCCCCAAAAAGTTATTTGGTTTAGATACGTGGATGATATATTCTGTATTTGGCCAGTTCACGAAAACCTCCAGGAATTCCTTAATAATCTCAATAATTTAGTCCCTTCTATAAAATTTACTGTAGAGGAAGAAAGAAATTGTAATTTGAATTTTCTTGATGTAACTGTCCATAGAAATGATAGAAATTTCACCTTTTCAGTCTTTCGAAAATCAACTAATATTGCCTCTTTTGTTCATTACTACTCCAACTCACCATCAAAGTGTTAATTCTCTGTTTTTTCTGGGATGTTCCTAAGGGCTTTACGTGTCTGTAGCCCGCAGTTTATTGACGCTGAAATTAAAAACTATTTATGATATTGCATTGAAACTTAAATACCCAAGGACTTTTGTAGATGTGGCATGGAAAAGAGCTAGAAAAACATTTTATTCAGCTAATGACAAACTTGAATTTAGTAAGCATAACATTCTAAAATTACCTTATGATGAAAGGTTTTTAGATATTCCTAGAATTTAAAGCTTTTTAACATAAATGTTGTTTTCAGTAATATTAATGTCAAGAGTTTAGAAATCAAAAATTCTCCTAAAGATCTTCCAGGCTGCATATATGAAATTCCTTGCAAAAAGTGTGATAAAATCTATTACGGACAGACTGGCAAATCTCTTTCACTGCGTCTTAAGCAACATCAATATTCTGTGAGAACTGGGCAAATATCGAATGCATTATTTGTACATATGAGAGTTTAGACCATCCTATTAACTGGAGTCAAGCAAAAGCCTTAGTCCCATGTAATGACACAGTTAAAAGGAATATCATTGAATCTTGTTTTATCAAGTCAAATAATAGAAATGTTCTAAATGTAAGTCTTGGTTTATTTAAACTTGATGCTTTCATAATGAAAAAAGTTGTAGACAAATATAAGGCAACAAAATTAATATATTCAGTTTTTACATGTTTTTGGACTGTAAAGATACTTTGTAATTTCGGTTAGGGTCAGAATCTGTTTTAGTTTGTGACCGTGTGATATCCGATAATCCTGGATTATCCCTTTTAATTTTACCCTTTTGATAAATTAACCATCTGGTATTCCTGATCTTGTTTGTACCTGAGGCCTTCCTCTCCGATTGTACTTTAGTAGCTCCTTGACGATGTCTGAATAAAGACGAAAGCGCTTGGATTCCTGTCTATCATTTCCCGTTGTATTCGCTATATATATATATAGATATATAATATATATATATATATATATATTATATATAATATGATATGATAATATATATATATATATATATAGATATATAATATAATATATATATATATATATATGATTGTATATATATAATATATATATATATATATATATATAATATATGATATATATATATATGTATTTATACATATATATAATACATATATATATAATATATATATATATATATATATATATATATACTATATATATATATATATATATATATATACGTGTGTATATATACCACGCAAACACACAAAAAAAAAAATCATATGTATTATTATATATATATATATATATATATATATATATATATATATATATATATATATACTATATATATATATATAGCGGTAGGGTTTAAATGGCGACATCTGTTTTCATATGGGCGTTTATTTAATGCAACGTTTCAGGGACCAGCCCATTTTCAGCTGAAAATTACAATGATAAAATAAAATTAAAATAATTACTCATCTAAAAAAGCATACAATTACAATACTTAAAGCATATTAAAAGACACCAACTAAACGCAAGTACCATTTCCAGTAGAGGAAGGAAGACGAGTGACTAAAAAAACAAAAACAAAACACGAAGGCATCTCTGTTGTTTACGCCAGGTACAGAGGCGTGGAGGCAGTTTGGTTGTTCAGTTTTGGAACTCACACCCCTATGGCAATCTATTCGGACCTTAAGAAGTCTTCTTGAGGCTCCGATATATTTTTCCTAGATCACATCTAGGACAAATATATAATAGACAATATTAGACAATAATAATAAAATATTAGATAATAATAATAAAAATAGACAATAATATTGTCTATTTATATACTTGTCCTAGATGTGATCTAGGAAAATATATCAGAGCCTCAAAAAGACTTCTTAAGGTCCGAATAGATTGCCATAGGGGGGTGAGTTTTCCGCACTGGAGTCAAATTATCATCTCCTGAATTTTCCAGCATCCGTGACCACACAAAGAAATGCAGTCAATATTGAATATAAAAACTTAAAGATCCTTTCAAAAGCGTCTCTCCGCAGCAGTTAGGGGTCGGGGTTCGAATCGCTCTTTATAAAGACGATTGTTCCAAACTGAACAACCAAACTGCCTCTACCCCTCTGTACCTGACGTTAACACAGAGATGCCTTCGTGTTTTGTTTTTGTTTTTTTAGTCACTCGTCTTCCTTCCTCTACTGGAAATGGTACTTGCGTTTAGGTTGGTGTTCTTTTAATATGCTTTAAGTATTGTAATTGAATGTTTTTTTAGATGAGTAATTATTTTAATTTTATTTTATTATTGTAATTTCAGCATGAAAATGGGGCTGGTCCCTGAAACGTTGCCTAAGTAAACGCCCATATGAAACAGATGTCTCCATTTAAACCCTTACCGCCATGTATCCCGTCTGAAGCTTCCCCTTCGGTTGACATATATATATATATATATATATATATATATATATATATATATATATATTTATATATCATATATATATATATTATATATATATATATATATTATATATATATATATATATATATATATAATATATGTATGAGTGTGTGTGTATT
Organism: Macrobrachium nipponense; assembly: GCF_015104395.2. Taxonomy (NCBI): domain Eukaryota; kingdom Metazoa; phylum Arthropoda; class Malacostraca; order Decapoda; family Palaemonidae; genus Macrobrachium; species Macrobrachium nipponense. Next base: position 95,355,908 of record NC_061107.1, read on the forward strand.
ATATATATGTATGGTATATATATATATATATATATATATATATATATATATATATATATATATATATATATGTGTGTGTGTGTGTGTGTATTTATGTATGTACGCTATATATATATACACACACACACACACACACACATATATATATATATATATATATAATATATATACAAAATTGAGGCAATTGTAAATGCATTGTATAAGAAACTTTAATCAAGTATAATAATGCAATTGATGATATCGCTATCAACGGCTGTATATAAACTTATGCGTTATTTCAGCTATAAAAGGTTCTTTACATGAGTAAGAACTTCTATACTCATTTAAAAAAAAACACTAACCCTTAGAAAATTTTTTTTTTATAGTCTTGTTGTAATGGATCTTCTCCGTTACGATCTCTACAGGCCTTGATTGGAATGTTCAGAAATGCGTTTTTTTTTTTTTTTGAATTGCAAAATTTCATCCCTGACATTTCAAACGAAAATCTTGACCGTGAAGAATTTCCTTTTATATGTATCCAGACCTTTTCTGTTATATTATTTGTCGTCCAGTAATACTCAGCCTCGAGAATTGGGATGAATTGATTTTTTTATTAAGTATTTTGATAGAACTCTTCATAGCTTAGCAAAGACATTTAATTGACTTGAATTTAATCATTGACAAATATGGAGATTCTGCTTACGCAAATCTCTCTCAACAACTCACAAGTGCAAAGTGAGAAAGACTTTTCCTCCTATACGATAAGTACAGACTTTAATTTAAAGATCAACGAAGCATCCCGGAGGTTTGGTACATATTTTTATCTCTTTGTTTTTGGTTCTTTGGTTTACTAGTCTTCTTTCTTAAAGTAATTTCTCCATAATGGTAGGTTCCATGTCCAATAACAAGACGAGATCCGACCCCCATCTTACTCGGGACGTGTGCAAGGTTTTCCCCTAACGCATAGCCTCTAAATTCAGTACAAATAAATCAAAACTTGCTAAAATCTACAGACAAATAGAGCCTTATTTCACAAAAAAAATTAAAATAAATGCATGATTTTTTATTGGAATTTATTTTTCCGTACTGTTTAACATGCAAATAATTTGTATTTTACATTTGCATTCTAATAAATAAATCACAAATATCCTATCCTAAAAATTCCTGTATCCTTAACTCAATGCGAAACACCTTTTTGAGAACTTTTTAGGCTCTTCCATAGACTTTCCCACCCCCCAACAAGAAGAACAACAACATAAAAGTAGTTTGTAGGCTTACTCCCTGAGTCAGCGAAAATCACATTTCATTTTTCAGAATTGAACGTGATCTAAACATTCCCTGAATCCTTCCAGTTACTCCTATCCTTGACAAAGCTTTAATAAAACCGAAATTTCCAAATGCTTCAGTGGTATTCTTGAACCTCCCAGGTAAGCCAAATAAACCGCCAAGTAATATTTGAGAGCACATTATCACTTTATCTACCAGATGTTTGGTTGAGCCAAGTTGTGAGATTCATAAACAGCATCTAATAGTTGAAGCTTGTTATATTGTCAATATTTGTTCAGAGAGAGAGAGAGAGAGAGAGAGAGAGAGAGAGATAAGTAGATAGATAGATAGATAGAAGATAGATAGAGAGAGAGGGAGAAAGAGAAGTAACCAAGCTGGAAATTTAGTTAACCGCCTCGCCGCCGAATCCCGGTTATATTAACTGTTCCATAGCAGAAATATAATAAAGAGATTGTGAATAGTTTCTTTCATATAATCTTAGGATATGTTTATATTTTGAAGGTATATAGTTTATAATTACAGTAGCAATGATTCATTATACACACACATACACACACATATACATACAATAACATATACAATAGAATAGTATAATTTATATATATATATATATATATATATAATATATAATATAAATATATATATATAGCTATATACGCATATATATATATATAAAAAGAAATATATATATATATATATATATAATATATATATATATTATATATATGATATATATATAGATATATTATATATATTATATTTATATATATATATATATATGTGTGTGTGTGTATATATATATAGATATATAGATATATATATATATATATATATATATATATATATATATATAATATATATACTATATATATACATACATATATATATATATATATATATATAATATATATATATATATATATATATATATATATATATATCAATAGAGGGATCCACAGTAATATCCTTGTTTATCTAGATATATGTTTATACAAAGCTTAAAGCTTTCGTCCATCCTCCTGTGGACTTGATCACTAAGCAAATGAGACATGTATTGGTGAAGAATTCCAAATAAACATAAACAAACAGACAAAGAACATTAACAAGGTTAAAAAATTCGAACAAGTCATTGGGTCGTTTTGGCCGCCTTTCCATAATTCGCTGTGATCTACGAGGCGGGACAAAGCGCCGGTCTTCTTCCTGAATGACATCTTGACGGTCGTTAACCAAAAGGTGGTTTGTAGATTAGGCTCTTGAACGGGCGAAACCAAACACCGATGTTGGAGTCTATGCTATAGGATGTAAAAATTGTGACAAATGCTATATTGGTGAAAGCGGTCGTTCTCTGGACCAGAGGAAACGTGAACATGTTGCAGCTTGCGTTTGGGCAACGTTTACAGCGCCATTGCCAAGCATACTTGGGATTCCGATCATGCCATCGACTTCAGGGAGGGAAAGTTATTTATAAGAGTGCGGATAGGACCACTAGGAGAATTGTGGAAGGAGCTCTCATCACTTTGAATGACACTTTTGAGGGGAATACTGGCATACAGAACATTTACTTTTGAGTGAAGAAATTTGCAAAAGGGCCAGAATAAAGAACTTCAGAAATGTGTACAGCCTCCTTCAATCTGATAATGTAAATAACCATCCTTCGCCCGTTTCAAGAGCCTAATCTACAAACCACCTTTTTGGTTAACGACCGTCAAGATGTCATTCAGGAAGAAGACCGGCGCTTTGTCCCGCCTCGTAGATCACAGCGAATTATGGAAAGGCAAACGACCCAATGACTTGTTCGAATTTTTTTAACCTTGTTATGTTCTTTGTCTGTTTGTTTATGTTTATTTGGAATTACTTCACCAATACAATTCTCATTTGCTTAGTGAATCAAGTCCACAGGAGGATGGGGGAACCGGGGGGGGAAAAGCTTTTAAGCTTTTGTATAAAAACATATTATATCTAGATAAACAAGGATATTACTGTGGATCCCTCTATTGTTTTCTTAGAAGCACGATACAGTGTTTTTTTATATTATATATATATATATATATACAAATATATATATATAGCTATTATATATATATATATATATATATATATAGATATTATATAGAATAGATAGTATATATATATATATATATATGTATATATATATATAGATATATATGTATGTATCTATATATATATATATATATATATATATTATCTATCTATATATATATATATATACTATATATATATAATATATATATAAGATCTATATATATCTATATTATCTATCTGTGTATATATATATAATATATATACATATATATATATATATATATATAGATATATATATATATATATATATATATATATATATATATATATATATATATGTTATATATATAATATATATATATATATCTACTATATATATAATTTAAATATATTATAATATATATAATATATTATATAAGATATATATATCCCCCCCCTATATATATCTATTCTGTGGTATATATATAGTATATATATATTTTATATTAGATATATAATAGAGTATATATATTAGATTATATATTATATATATATATCTAATATAATATGTATCATATCTATAAGATAAGTTTATATATATATACTTCATCTATTATATATATATATCTATATATATATATATATATTCTATTTCCTATCTATATATATCTATATATCTCATATTATATATATCTATATAATGATAATAGTATATATATATAATATATTTCTATATGTATAATATATATAGATTATATATATATAATATATATATATCTATATAGATTATCTAATATATAATAAATATATCTATATATATATTATATATATATATATATTATATATATGGATAATATATAGTATATATTCTATATATATATATATATATATATATATATATATATATATATATATATATATATATATATCTATCTTGTATATATATATATATATATATATATATATCTATATAATATATATATATATATATATAGATTATATATATATATCTATATATACATTATATAGATATATATATAGGATGATATATCTATATATATATATATCATATATATATATATATATATATATATATATATATATATATAGATATATATAGTATATCTATATCTATATAATATATATATATAGATATATATATCTATATATATTATATATCTATATATATATATCTATAGTATATCTATCTATATATATATATATATATATATAGATCTATATATATATAGATATATATCTATATATATATATATACTATATATATATAATATAATCTATATATATATATATATATAGGTATAGATATAGATATATATATCATCTATATATATATCTAATTATATATATAATATATTATATATATATATATCTATATATATATATATCTATATATATATATATATATATATATATATATAGATATCTATATATATACATATATATATATATATATATATCTATATATATATAAATAATATCTATATATATATATTATATCTATATATCTATATATATTTCTTATAGACCCTATATATAATATATATCATATATATATATCTATATATTATATATATATCTATTATATATATATATATATATAGATATATATCTAGATATATATATATATATATATACATATACTATAAATATATATATATATATCTTAGATATATATCTAAATATATACATATATATATACTATATCTATATATATCTCTCTTATATATTATCTAATATATATATATATAATATATATCTATATCTAATAATCTATATCTAAATATATATACCATATATATATATATATATATTAGTTTTACTATATATATATATTATAATATAGCTATAGTATATCTATATATACAATATATATATATATATATTTTTCTATATATATATATATTATATATCAATATATCTCTATATATATATATGCATATATATCTATAATTATATCTATATATATAGAATATATATTATATATATCTCTACTTTATATTATATTATATATATATATATATATCTTAATATATATCTATATATACATATTATCTATCATGTTATATATATATATATATATATATATATATCTATATATATCTAGATATTATATATCTATCATATTATATACATATATATATATATATATATATATATCATATAGATCTATATATATCTATCTATATATATGCTACATATATATATATCTATCTCTATATATATATATCTAATTTCATATATCTTTTTATTTATATATATATATAGGTCTATATTATATAATATATTATATATATATTATATATAATACATATAACTCTATAATACTATCTCTGTATCTATCTAGATTGCTATCTAACATATTATATTATATATATATATATATACAATATATATACTATATCATATATAGTTCTACCTCTATATATATATATATTCCCTATTATCTATATCTTCTTCTATCATCTCATATATATATCTTCCCTTATCATTATATATTATGTAGCTCTATCATATATAGTATATATATATATTTCTATTCATATATCTTCTCCTCTGTCTTCTTCTATATATATACTCTATAATATATTCTATATATATTTCCGCTCTATATAGACTCTATATATATATATCTCTCTCTCTCGATTATATGCTGGTTTCCTATCTATCTATAATATATATCCTATCTATATATATATATATATATATATCTATATATATCTATATATCTTATAGTTATTATGTATGTCATCTAGGCTTATTAATCATCTATAGCTATTTATATTCTATATATATATATATATATGTATCTATAGTTCTATCAACATATATTACTATGATCTATATAGATAATATATAGTTCTAAATATATATAATATATTTATATATAATTATTCAATATCCTATATAAGTATATATATATATCTATAATACTATAAGATTTTCCCTATTGTTTCCCGTATTTCACTTTCGCTAGTAAAGAAGGGGACTATTACTTTCATTATGAATCAACATTGGATAAAATTGCAAAAACTCGCTGATCGACAATGGATTGTCGACGAAAAAAAAAAAATTTCAAAGATTCTGAGAATTCCATAAAACAGAGAGAACTCGTGTCCGTCGTCAGAGGCTGGTTCCTTGTGCTGGCCAGAAGGCCTCTGGAGAGAAGGAGACGAAAGTTTTGGGAATTTAGATGGGGAGCTGTCAGCTGCATTCCCGTATATACAAGGCCTCCATTTGCTCGAAAGTTTTATGTCTTTAAAGGCCGGAATAACTGTGTTCTTTTTATTTCATCACGCTTTCGGCATTTTAATTTGTACGTTTCCTATTGGCCACAAAAGCGATCTGATACGCAGTTTCTTTACTCAGTGCTTTCGCAGTGTTTTGTGGTCTTACGTGATTTGTTCGTTTTTTTTTTTTTTTGCCCCTATTTGTCTCTCGTCCCCATACTTTTTTATTTTACAACTTTCGAAAAATGAACAATTTGAGAACAAACCACCACTTTTACTGTGGGTTGCAAATAACAATGAATTATCGCAAGTTACAAAATAAGTAATTAGGTGACTAGAAGCGTTTTTTGTGTGGGTCTTTCATTCCTTTTCATCTTTATCCTCCTTGCTAATAAATAATTTATTTTCCAGTGTTATATGCTCTTCAATGGAACAGAAGAAATTTACCAAGAAGCAATGAGATATGATGGCTTTGAAATATTTTTCATTTAACCGAGTTTTCGAGGTATCTCGCTTCTGATATGTAAAGAACGAAGTTAACCATGAAAAAGAGTAACTCATATAAATGACCTTTAGGTCTTTAGAAAGACCTATAAACTAAACAACTTGAAAAAATTACTCAGCCTCATCTGTGATGGACCAAATTGACATTATCTACCGTTTCACCATTAGGCAACTAATAGATGATGGTCGATTGGTCACTCTCCCTTAGAAAACGACTGAACTGCTTCCTCGACTTATCATTCTGAACATATTCTTAAAAAAAATTAACACTTCACTCTATAGATGTTAAGGGTAGGCTCCACTTTGGGGGGTGCCGATCGTAAAAAATATTTGCCAAAAATACACTAATCAGACAGGCTAATGAAATTTTCAGGCATTATTAGCACTATAATAATGCATATTCCCTGTGAGTTTTATCATCCTACAGGGAAAATTAATGATTTTATGAAAAGAAATGTGAAAAAACAGAAATTCCGGCCCCTCGTAACTGACGTTATTTGGTGATTGGTGAGAAACTACAGTCTTGAATAGAAATTCGGTCTGACAGAATGTTGGTATATCCACCTGGAACATGCACAAAAAAAAATTATCAAAATAGAACAGTAATAAGCACGTAATAACAAAAAAAAGAGCAACAACTTTGTAAGTTCAGCGAAAGCCCTGCCGAATATCAGACTATAGCTATAAGAAATATTCAGGAAAAATTCAAATCTCGATTTAGGGCACAAAACCTTTTGAGAGTTTGTAGCTATTATATCACTTGATAGCCTAAAACATCTAAAAATTATATTGTTTAGGACAATCAAAGAAAAAACGACCCCCACCCTTTTTTTTTTTTTTTTTTTTTTTTTTTTTTTTTTTTTTTTTTTGAGGTGGGTTTTCTTTGATTGTCCTAAATAATATAATTTTTAGATGTTTTAGGCTATCAAGTGACATAATAACTACAAACTCTCAAAAGGTTTTGTCCCTAAATCGAGATTTGAATTTTTCCTGAATATTTCTTCCTAGCTATAGTCTGATTTTTCGGCTGGCTTTCGCTGAACTTACAAAGTTGTTGCTCTTTTTTTTGTTATACGTGCTTATTTACTGTTCTATTTTGATAATTTTTTTTTGTGCATGTTCCAGGTGGATTATACCAACATTCTGTCAGACCGAATTTTTTATTCAAGACTGTAGTTTCTCACCAATCACCAAATAACCTTCAGTACGATGGGCCGGAATTTCCGTTTTTTCACATTTTTTTTTCATAAAATCATTAATTTTCCCTGTAGGATGATAAAACTCACAGGGAATATGCATTATTATAGTGCTAATAATGCCTGAAAATTTCATTAGCCTGTCTTGATTAGTGTATTTTTGGCAAATATTTTTTACGATCGGCAGCCCCCCAAAGTGGAGCCTACCCTTAAGAAAACTCTTGATAATTTTGCTTACTGGGGTGGAGAGCCTGGTGTTTTCTTCCCTTTGGTTTTTATAAAAGTTTCTAGTTTGTTGTCTCTCAAAATTATTAGATTCTATAGATCTTTAGGTTAACATAGTTTCTTTGCAAATGAGCTCACGCTTAGTAATAACGTGCCTGCTCCAAATAATGGCATATCTAGAGACTGCCATAACTACAAGTTATTTTCTGTTCTCACTGTGATTTCCAAAGTTGCAAGAAAACTTATTTTTAAGCTAATATATAAGTGTGTGCGATCTAAACGATTGTTAGCTGATAGTTAATAGCAAGCAGTTAGGTACCTGAGATGCTCTTTTAGATTTAACATGTCATATGTAAGAGAAATATAATAAGGGGTAAGACTATACAGTAATTCAAATAGATTTTAGTGATGCTTTCGATTTAGCAAATCACAAGGCACTTATTTATAAACTTCAGAATCTTAGAGTGAGTGGATATGTTTTAGATTTACTTTAAGTTTGTCTTATGGGCAGCAGCGAGTTGCTGTTGCTATTGATACGATCCTTAGCGAACGAAGACCAATTGTGTCTAGACTGTAGACTGGGGTTCCACAGGGTAGTGTCTTGGTCCAATGTTATTTTTAGCGTAAGCAAGTTATACGCTTGTTGGCCTGAAATACAAGATTGTTCACTGTGCTGATGATGCAACATTTGCGGGTGTAGCAAAGTCCCTACTTATGAGATAAAGCTGTCTTTAGTCTCAGTCGTACCACGGAGCGGATTAGAGAAATGGTGTATTCGGTTAGGTATGAGGCTGAACTCCAGTAAAACGAAAACACTATTGATTAACAGATCTCGTACAAATTTTCAAACCCATCCTCCCCTTCAGGTGGAACGAGTCTGAAGCTCAACATTCTTTGAGTAACTTTTGACTCACGTTTCACTTTTGGGAAACGTCCAATGAAAGTGTCAGCAAATGTCTCACGACTGTTAGGTATTGCACGCAAGGCCTCATATATTTAGAACAGTGATAAATCAATGCAACCTGTATTAGGTCATTTGTCCTTCCTTTCCTTGAAACTTTCCTAGAAACGTTTGCTTCTGTCAGGGGCAGGTTGCGGTTGCCTCATGTTAGCAGTTATGACTGAAACTATTGACTGACAGTCTCTTGTTTGTCAATTTT
>NC_061107.1:95366028-95378528 GCF_015104395.2 Macrobrachium nipponense
TCTTGTTTGTCAATTTTGCATGAGTCGTATTTTTACAGAAGTCTTCTACATTCTGAACCCTAATCCCCTTTGCCTGCTGAGAGCAAACAAATTTGCTAAAAAGCAGCTCTAATATTAAATAAATGTGCCTGCCAATGACAAACTTCTCAATGCCATAGGTCCTTCATTACTCACTAAACAATGCAAAAGAAAACTGTTTTCAATTGGTCAGGAATCAGTTTACATAGGGCACTTATGATTTGACAAAGCTGAAATTGGTATGCTGAGTAATCTGAAGGCAAAGACATTAACATAATTGAGTAAATATTAACGGCATAAAAAAACTATGATAATACGTGTCTTGGAATGAGTCATGACTTCAAGCACTGCAAAAGAAAACAGTTTGTAATTGGTCCGGAATCTGTTTGTATTCGGCACTTATGTACGAATTGACAAGGCAGAATTCGGATGGGGAATGAAAGCACCGTACCTTAAAAGATAAAATTTTCTTTGATATGCCCCCCCCCCCCCCTTTTCTTTTTCCAGTCACAGCGAGTCATAAATTGCCGGAAAATGACACGTGACTTCTGCCTGAAATTCTTCAGTCGTAAGGAAATCTCACTTAGTTGAGAAGGATCCCATCTTCTGGTGTCACATCTTCAAGGATGAGTTAACGTTTGATACGGATAATCGGTGCTGAAGATTTCATGCGCATTCTCGTAATGGAATAGGAGTTCGTGAGGGATTAGTTCTTCATCATAGAGAGAGAGAAGAGAGGAGAGAGAGAGAGAGAGAGAGAGAGAGAGAGAGGAGAGAGAGAGAGAGAGAGAGGTAGGGCAGAAAGAATATACTGTAATGCACCTCATGAATTGCATACAATTCTTAACGTACTGAAAAGAGAATGTTGATTTAGGTCTTACAAAAAAAAAAATGCTTCTTTTCTAATTATGTTAATGTCTTAATTGAAGGATGAAATTTAGGCTGTCAGCGAAGCATTGGCCCTTAGGGCACCTTCAGCCATTTAGCAGTTAAGACAGTTAAAGAAGGGAATTGGAGTGGTTGGACAACACGGTAATGAGATACAGAAAGTGAAGGAGATGTAGTGCAAAGGTCTAAAGATGGAACTAAGAGAAAATATTACAGCTGCACTAAGAAAAAATAGTTAAAAAGAAGAAAGGATGCGGGAGTGAAGATGCAGTAAAATTTTAGGCTATATGTTTGCTTAGAGCTAAGGGCACGTTGCAGACATCCTTTAGCATTGCCTACGTTGCACCACGTGAGGTACACTGACAGCACTTGACCCCCTTCCGGAATCACATTAATGGAAAATATTGAAGATCTTTTATTCTGCCTTTGCTGGAATATTGTTTGCTTGCTTGCGTAAAAATTCACTTGAAGAGTTGATTTTGTCTACTCCAGCAGTTTCATTTATAACATTATTAGGATGTTACTACTAGGTCGTTTTCCGAAGACGTTGTTGAAGTTGGAGATATCTGTCCTTGTCTCTGATCGGCTGATGGTCTAATACTAAGTCACGGATAAGGTCAGCAGCCGAAAACTGGGTGATATGGATCACTATTGCATTCATTTTGTACTGTACACACACACACACACACACACACCACACACACACATATATATATATATATATATATATATATATATATATATATATATATATATATTATATAATTTGTACACACATTTCAATACACAAATTTCCTGTATTAGTGGATAAAAGTCAAATGAATCCAGTGTTCTTTGAATACGAGAAAATAGTCTCTTTTTTTTGTGAAAAAAAAAATGTAGTTTTTGGTCTAATGGATTTTGGCCTATATTCTCTCTGCAGATAGACAGCGGAATTACAGAACTAAATTTTCATTTTATTTCTCAGAACTGAGCGTTCTACTGGTCTTAAATGAAAAAGCACTAGCTTTTATCTTATAAAGCTGATGGTTGGACTATGTTTGTATATATGTATAATCGCTATAGACAACAAAACTTCTGGACCGAACTGTACCAGAGTTAGACCATATAATGTTGATTTCATTGGGGATGGTTTCCCTTTCCAAACCCTTCTCACTCCGCCCGCCCTCCCCGCTTCCCATCGGGGCTGAACTTGGACTTGAAGGCCATTGGGAGTGTCACTATTCATCTTGGCGACCTCAAAAACTATGGTTTAGACACTAATATCTGTTGTTTAGGTTATGTTTACATGTTACCCACTTCCCAACACCTATCCACCCCTCTCCCTATTGGGGATGAACCTGGATTTGAAAGGCATCAGGAGTGTCAGTATTCATCTCAGCAACCTCGAAAACTATGGATTAGACACTAATATCTCTCGCTTTTGGTTATTTTTACATGTCACCCCCTTCCCAACTCCTTTCTACCCTCTCCCTCTTGGGGCTGAGCTGCCGCCTGAACTAGGACTTGAAGGGCATCAGGAGTGTCACAATTCATCTCAGCGACCTCGAAAACTATACATTAGACAAATATCTGTTGCTTTCAGGTCTTTTACTTTTCACCGATTCCCGGGGCCCCTCCCTCTCCACACCCGCGGTCCGGCTCTCTTTTTTGGTGTCATTGATATCTTAGCCCCACAGTATTCTTTTCCAGATGCGAAGTTATATGTATACCAAGTTCAGTTGAATTTGTCCAATGTGTGTCAAAGCATATGTGGTACATACACGCATACATACTTACATCCATATATATATATATAATATATATATATATATATATATTATGATATATATATATATATATATATATATATATATATATATATATATACTATATATATATATATATATATATATATATATATATATATGTATATATATATATATATATATATATATATATATATATATATATATATATATATATATATATATATATATATATATATATATATAAGATAACAGTATACATGTGTTGACAGAAGACAAGTAATAACTTGGGACATTCATCGTTCGTATAAGCATCACGTTTTTACCTTTTTACACACACACACACATACATATATATAAATACATATACATATATATTTATGTGTGTATGCGTGTGATTGTAGCGTGATTATAGTGTTTGCGTTAATTAGCCCTTGCTTCTTCGTATTTTGCTTTCTCTGGAAATTATTTTACGACGAGTGATTACAAAAATCCATAATACATAATACAAAGAACCCTGGACGAAATATTTTACAATAAATAATGACTTTGCTTCCATTATGTTTGGTTGTGCCAAGTTGTAGAACTCATAAACGACATCTGTTAGTCGAGGCTCGTCATATTGTCAATATTTGGGCAGAGAGAGAGAGAGAGAGAGAGAGAGAGAGAGAGAGAGAGAAGAGAGAATCGACCTCGCTGTAGCTGTTGTTGACTTGCAGCCGTAATTTTAGGACAGATTTAATGAGAATTATTTGTTGAAATGTTTATTGTGCGTTGTTACTCTTTCGGACTACTGAAACAAGGTGGTTGACATAGTTCCCAATTTTATTGCTTTATATATCTGCGCACAAGGGCAGTCAAGCAAACATATTTAATAATAAACGTACAATAATTATTGTAGCAGTTATTTAAAGCATAGAATATTTGTTTACATACAGACATACATGTATATGCATGTATGTATATATCTGTGTGTGTAGTGTGTGTGTATGTGTGTGTGTGTGTCTAGTCGGATGCTTATATTTGCAAAACACAAACAGTCCCTACACATTTCTGCCATCGTTTCTTTTCCTTCAAGCTTAAGTCTGGTAAAAAAAAAAAAAAAATAGAAGTAGGACGAACTGTAGGGAAAACTAAATGTCCAGGGCAACAAACAAACAAGGAATTCTGAAATATTCCGAGAATTCCGTATGGCGGGGAGAATTCCTATCGGATGTCAGACACTGGATATCGGTACTGGTAAAGAAAAAAAAAAATCATTCTTATGAAAGAGGCAAAACTTTTGGGGAATTTAAATGGGGAGGTGTCAGCTGTGTCCCGTGCATAGCAAAAGCATCCACTTGTTGACAAGTTCTAATGGAATGGTCGATGTCTTATTGGTAAACAAACTCGCTAGTATGCAAATGCATTGAGTGCTTGGAAGTCTGTGCTTTACATGCAGACATTTCATTTCTTCTGGTGGAGCGTTGTGGTTCACAGGAAGCTTTCACGTTTTTTCTTTTTCTTTTTGTTGTATCGTTTTTATTCTATTTGAGTAAATATTATTGCCTAGGCAGGGAGAATTCGTTATGAAAGTTTCAGTCCTTCAGTCCCGATTTTAAACATTTATGGTAACTGGTTTAAGGCAGGCATCCATCCATTTGCATTGGAATGTAAAAGCCTGTATGTGAAACATCTTCATTTTATATGATAGTTAAAAATCCGAATTCCTTTTGATCAAATAATTTTATATAACTTCATAGGTGATAAAAAGACCATGGCTAAACCAAATGAGATCTACGAGATTGAGAGAAATTGTTGATTTTTGACAAAACTATTACTCAGTTGGGACCATTGAAAGTAAAAGTGTAATGGAAGAAATTATCAGAAACGCCTGTAGGTGTTAATTTGGACAATAGTCTAGGATTTAGACAATAAATAGATTATTGTCTAAATGCTGTTGTCCAAAATTCCAAAAGACTAGAGTCTAAGCGTCAGTAACTAGCTATAAGCTTTATGAATAGAGTTCACTGTTAATGTTGAAAGTATTTGACTTTAAAAATGTTAGGGCACTGGCTTAGATAGACTGCCCTGCCTGTTTGTATAAGGTGTAAAGATTCGTAATTCGCGATGTTCAGAAATAAAGAACTGGTTACTAACATCTGTGAGCTATAAGGAATAATGTTGCATAAATGAAAATATGCTTTTCCCGTTAATATTCAATGCAATTGAAAATGGCGGGTACAAAGTAATTAAAAACAAAGTAATTCGTTTTTAAGAATTTCTGGGGGTGAAAAATATGTCTTAAAATAGCTATCCGAAGAATGACAGTTTAATAGTAGGGCATCTAGTATTCGTCCCCTATATATATCTTGTTTATAGGATATTTATGTGCACAAAGCAGGCAATAAAAATTCATTGAGTCTATTTTGATTTTGCAACCTGTTCAGTTACATATTAGTAACTATTTGGTTTTTGAACTTACTGGTTTTTTTTATCGCTTCGTAGCATTAAGTGGAATTATCAATACAGAGGCCTTTATTTTCATATTTGTTTTCTGTGCATCTTTTCACGGCTTACTAAAAGGACTGGAAATTTTCCAACAGACATACATGCAAATTAAGTTAACTAGAATGGACAGTGCTCACAAAGCTCGTACTCGTTAAAGCGTTGAACAGTATGAAATACTATAATATTCAAAGACCATCCTTGAAATTAAGGAAGGAGAATGAAGTCTACTAAATTTTAAATACTTATTATTAATGTTCTTCGTCTCCTTATGTAGACCTTACCTCTGCAGAGAAATTCACACGTAATTAAGCTGTCATACCCTACACCTCATCTGGTGTTTATCGAAAATGGTTATCCTGTTGCATGTTAAACTAGCATCAAGCTTTTAAATGTCAAGAAAAATGAATATTACTATTATGTGAACAAAATTTTAATAGCATCTACTCAAGTTGCAAGGCCTGGCATTGACTTTGTTGTACATTGCCATAAGAAAGAGGAAAAGGATGTTGGGTAGAATTCATCAGTTGAATTGAATCCATTCACTGCCTTTGGACAGATGCAGTTGTGCGATTGTAAAGCTCCAAAATGTTTACGCTCCATGATACAGTCCATAATGAAAGTTCCAAGCTCATCATATTGTTAATATTGTTATGTATACGTGTGTTTTTGTGAATGTATCAATCGGTGTCGTTTCAGCGGGAAAGTAGAGACTTTTTTTGGTTTGTATGTGGTATTACAAACGTCTGCGTATTGGCTTCTCAGTTGATTGATCAGAATCTTCAGGTCCATAACAGGCCCTTTGCACCTTCTCGCCCCCCTATCAAACATAAGCCCTACCGTAGAGGGAGAGCGCGCGGGCGCGCTGCGTTGGCATAAACCAGTTCAAACTGAATCGGGTAACCAATCGCTTACTTCGCTCAGGTCTGACCGTCGCTACGCTCAAATTGCTAAACAATATTTGCGAAAACCTTCCTTTTTAAAGTGATATCGTGACACATCTGAGTTTGCAAATGCAAGCATAGAATTTATGAATTTACAGTTGACATATTTATGTGCATGGCTTTGTCTATGATCACCTAAACTGCTAACGCATTACCACCTAAAAACAATTTTCCTTGTACTTTTAATCTTTATTTACATGTTTATGTATTTATTTATTAATTTGTTAATTTATCTTTGCTTTCTTGAAAAATGAACTCTTAGTCCTGTATTTCCTAAGGTCTTCTGTGTTAAGTTTCATATGAACAACATATTCTTTGGGAGCTTTAATTTAAAGCCAAAGACCATTGTGGTCCTGTTCCTTATGAATAGGGTCCATCTCCAGAATAATAATAATAATATAATAATAATAATAATAATAATATAATATAATAATAATATAATAAATGAGTACCTATCCCTGATGGGTAGGGTCCAGCTATGGTTAATAGCAAAACTCAGCAATGATGGAAAGAAATGAAGGAATAAACGACGACGTAAATGGAACCTCTGGCAACTTAGAGGAGCTTCGTCCGGCAACCAGGTATTCACCCAACTGAAGGGGAAGACGGTCAGGTACTTGGTGGGGTCGTCATCCAGCAACTGATAACCACAACGACAGTAATCAACAGCCTGAGAATGAGCTACAGAAGCAAAAAAGGAAGAAATGGACAAGAAGAAAATAAGGAAATATGGAGATGCTACATCGAAGCAACCCGTACGGAGAGAGGATATAGAAGAAGATTGGTCACATCTGGAATGAAGGAATAACACCCCTCAAACAGAGCAGAGGCAGGCAGACCAAGTAACGGAACATAAAAGAGAAAGAACTGGCTCTCCCCAACAGAAAGAGAAGAACTGGAAAGGGAAATGTGCACACACACAACGAATTACACGAAGATGAACTGAGAGACGATGCCACAGAAGACGACAGGGAGAATGAGGTATCAAACAACGACACACGAAGAACACCGACGAAGTAATAGAGAGGACGGAAGGGGAATGGGTACAAAAGATTAGGACAATGGATGGAGCCAGATACAGAGAGAAACAAAGATACCCCTCCATGAAAGCCTACAACACCAAGAAATTAAGGCAGGAAACAAGCGAGGTCAATGAATAATGCGCATAATACACACCACCAGTTATCACAGAAACAACTAACTTGGCATATGCAGGAGCAAGATTAGTAGCATGAACTGGATGGGGATTCGAACACCAACACCACCCACAACAACCAACCCTAAACGCAACCAAACAAAAAAAGCCAACCTTCTTGGAAAGGGCGGCCTGGAAAAGCAAATCCATGGTTTTGATGAGATCTGACTTGAGTAAACTGAAAGAGATGGCAGAAAAAAAAAACAAAAAAAAGGCTAAGAAGCAAGAAAACAAGGGAGGAACTCAACGAGAAATACAAAGTACAAGAGGAGGGACTAAACAAACACAATAGAAGATGTAAAAACAGAGGCTAAAGGCCAAAGCACATAAGATCCAACGGTACATGAACAGGAATAGGGATACCCACAGAACAAAACTATTTCGGAACCAACCAGAAAAGACTATACAGCCAACTAAGAGGGGAAGACAACCACCCAGAAATTCCTGAAGCCGAACCAATTAAGAGATTCTGGAAAAACATATGGAGCAATCCGGTATCACACAACAAACATGCAACATGGCTCCAGGAAGTCAAGGAAGAAGAAAAACAGGGAGAATAAAACAAAGATTCACAGAGATCACGACAGACAGTTATACTACCAACTAAGAAAATGCCGAACTGGAAAGCAGGGTCCCGATGAATTCCTGGATACTGGCTCAAAATCTTCCAGGCCTACTCCAGTATTGTATCTCAAATCACCATTCACCCAAATGGATGACCACAGGAAGAACATCCTTAGTACAAAAAGACAAGAGTAAGGGAAACTATAGCCAGTAAAACTACAGGCCTATCACTGCCTTTACCAATAATGTGGAAGTTACTAACAGGTATCATCAGTGAAAGGCTATACAACTACTACCGAGGAGACAAACACCATCCCCCACCAACAGAAAGGCTGCAGAAGGAATGTAGGGGCACCAAAAGACCGACCCGCCCCTGATGACAAAATGGTAATGAAGAACAGTAGGAGAAGGAAACCAACCTAAGCATGGCATGGATAGACTATAAGAAAGAGCCTTCGACATGATACCACACACATGGCTAATAAATGCCTGAAAATATATGGGGCAGAGGAAAACACCATCAGCTTCCTCAAAATACAATGCGCTAACTGGAATACAATACTTACAAGCTCTGGAATAAGACTAGGCAGAGGATTAATATCAGGAGAGGGATCTTCCAGGGCGACTCACTGTCCCCACTACTCTTCGTAGTAGCCATGATTCCCTGACAAAAGTACTACAGAAGATGGATGCCAGGTACCAACTCAAGAAAAGAGCAACAGAATCAACCATCTGATGTTTCATGGACGACATCAAGCTGTATGGTAAGAGCATCAAGGAAATAGATACCCTAATCCAGACTGTAAGGATTGTATCTGGGGACATCAGGATGGAGTTTGGAATAGAAAAATGCGCCTTAGTCAACCTACAAAAAGGCAAGTAACGAGAACTGAAGGGATAAAGCTACCAGATGAGCACATCAAACACATAGATGAGACAGATACAAATACCTGGGAATAATGGAAGGAGGGGATATAAAACACCAAGAGATGAAGGACACGATCAGGAAAGAATATATGCAGAGACTCAATGGCGATACTCAAGTCAAAACTCAACAGCCGTAAAATATGATAAAAGTCCATAAAACACATGGGGCAGTTGCCAGTAATCAGATACAGCGCAGGAATAGTGGATGGACGAAGACAGAACTCCGCAGCATAGATCAGAAAACCAGGAAACATATGACATACACAAAGCACTACACTACCCAAGAGCAATACGGACAGACTATACATAACACGAAAGGAAAGGAAGAGAGACTACTAAGTATAGAGACTGCATCAACATCGAGAACAGAGCGCTGGGGCAATATCTGAAAACCAGTGGAGACGAGTGGCTAAAGAGTGCATGGGAAGGACTAATAAAAGTAGACGAAGACCCAGAAATATACAGAGACAGGAGAATGACAGACAGAACAGAGGACTGGCACAACAAACCAATGCACGGACAATACATGAGACAGACTAAAGAACTAGCCAGCAATGACACATAGGTAATGGCTACAGAGGGGAGAGCTAAAGAAGGAAACTGAATTGATGATAACAGAACGGCACAAGATCAGGCCCTAAGAACCAGATATATTCAAAGAACGATAGACGGAAATAACCATCTCTCCCATATGTAGGAAGTGGCAATACGAAAAATGAAACCACCAAACCACCATAGCAAGCAAATTGGCCCGCACTTGCACAGAACCAGTAAAAAAGAGGCATGATTCAGTGGCAAAAGCCCTCCACTGGAGCCTGTGCAAGAACATCAGCTACCTTGCAGTAATACAAGTGGTACGAGCACCAACCTGAGGGAGTGATAGAAAACGATCACGCAAAGATCCTCTGGGACTATGGTATTAGAACGGATAGGGTGATACGTGCAAACAACAGACCGATGTTGACGTTGATTGACAAGTCAAAGAAGAAAGTATCACTCATATTGATGTCGACAACCTACCATGGGACACCAGAGTTTGAAGAGAAAGAGAGGGAAAAAACGGATAAGTATCAAGATCTGAAAATAGAAATAAGAAAAGATATGGGATATGCCAGTGGAAATCGTAACCCATATCATAGGAGCACTAGGCACGATCCCAAGATCCCTGAAAAGGAATCTAGAAAAACTAGAGGCTGAAGTAGCTCCAGAACTCATGCAGAAGAGTGTATCCTAGAAATTCGGCACACATAGTAAGAAAAGTGATGGACTCCTTAGGAGGCAGGATGCAACAACCCGGAACCCCACACTATAAATACCACCCAGTCGAATTGGAGGTCTGTGATAGAGAGAAGAAAAAAAAAAAAAGATAATAATAAAATAATAATATAATAATAATAATAATAATAATAATAATAATAATGGTGAAGAAATCCACAGTGGTGTAGTTGTAAATATTTAGAAAAATATCTCGTAATATAATTTTCTAAAATGTATTTCACATCTACACCGCTGCGAATTTGTTCATTTTATTGAGTCATGCGATTATGAAATTTCATAAGATAATAATAATAATAATAATAATAATAATAATAATAATAATAATAATAATAATAATAATAATGCCTGTGCGCTGTCGACACGTCAGAGGAAATAAACGTAAGACAACTGAAATCTTTATATGTCCTTAGGAAACCAGATACACCAGCTACATGCTGTTAAGAAAAAGATGATAAGAAGAATTGGGAAGACTCTATAATAATTAAATGCCATTGAAACAGCTATAATAATAATAATAATAATAATAATAATAATAATAATAATAATAATAATAATAATAATAATCGTTATTGACAGCCGTGGTGCTATTGTGGTTGATAGCACACAAGATCTTTCTTATTAAACAAAAACAAAAAAACACTTCATAATCTTGCACATGGAAAAAAAATACTTTCTGCCAAAAAAGAAAGAAAGAAAGAAAGAACGTTTCATCTCCCAGCTCTAATGGAGCTTGTCATGGACGCCCTCAACAGGAACCCGACTGGAATTTCCCGAAGGCTCTTTTGCTTCTTTCTTCTAACCGAAATTGATGATGGACTCCACCAGAATGTCATTAACGTTCATATCTTTTCATTGAGCAAAAAGGATTTCGGAAATTTACGGCGCGAATATTCGCTTTTCCGCTGCTTTTATTTCCCTTCTCGGCCTGAAAACAGCGATGCCGTTTCTGCAATAATTCACTTCGTGATGAATCGTGTGTATTTAGGAGGCGTTTGGTAGTCTCGCAGTGGTTTTCGTAGGATTATTTGCATATTAATGCCCACATCTATAGCTGAATGTAAAGACGCAAACACACATACATGCATATGCGGGCTCCCACGAACAAACACAGACGTATGTATATGTTTGTATATGTGTGTGTGCATATATAAATATATATATATATATATATATATATATATATATATATATATATATATATACTATATATATATATATATGATAATATATATATATATATATATATATATATATATATATATATATATATATATATATATATATATCAAAATTAACTAATGCCTCGATAAGCACTACTTCGTGGACATTACTGACCTAGGGCGTTGCCATAACTTGTTAATACTAAATACCGCAAAGTGGAGGATTGTGAACCCATTGTTGGAAGAATTGTCTCCCAAATGTGTTCACAATTGTTGACTCATAGATGCCTAATAAGTAAAGTAACAATTACCTGGAGTACTAATACGAATCTCAAGGTCGAGGAACTGTACTATTTGGAGGGTTGTGTACTCATGTTATTTGTCTGTTCAAAAGGGGAGTGCCGTAGGTGCATGCAAGTGTGTTTTGTGAGAATTAAATAATCCAGTTAGTACTGAACGACTTTGTGCTTTAAAATTTATCTTATTACATGAACAACACCAATATACAAAGAAGCACCATATTGATTCAAATAAATTACATAAATGACAGTGTAACAGAAAGTGAGAGCATAAACGAAATAAGCAATGACCTCCCTATAAAAAATGAAAATGTTCATTACAAAATGGCATAAGACAATAATGGAAATCTAAAGGATATATTACAATAAATAAAAAGCTTATTCCATAAAGCTATCATGGCTGAGTCAGTGCTGATTTTTCAAGATCTTAAATTACACACACACCCACATACGCACATGTATGTGGTATATATATATATATATATATATATATATATATATATATATATATATATATATATATATATATATATATATATATATATATATATATATATATGAGCGTGTGTTTGCGCGTACGTACACATGAGATGCCATAGCTTTTTCATCTTATTTCAAAGCGTGATGTGTTTTGCATTGCCTCACTTTTTTGCAATTTCTTGCGTTCGAACTCTGCTAAGAAAAGGAAATATTTCACTATCTACTCATTTTCCTTGTTCATGACTTTCAGTGGACAGCAACTGAAAAGAATTGAAAATATCCAGCATTATTGAGGATATCTGAACTTACATAAACACTCTGTTTGAATATGGCTCTAGATACGGATGACCCTTTTTTTTATCTCTCTATTTGTTGTAAATATACACACAGATATACATATAGGTATCTGTATGTAACTATACGTGTATCTATCTATTTATCTACCTGTAAACAAAATTATATACTACATACACACACACAGATATATATATATATATATATATATATATATA
>NC_061107.1:95383528-95398528 GCF_015104395.2 Macrobrachium nipponense
GAAACACTTCAATATGCAAAATTTTTTCATACAATATTTTAGTTTTTCGTTAAAGAAATCTACTGAGATGACTATTTGTCTGTTTGTCCGCACTTTTTCTATCCGCCCTCAGATCTCAAACACTACTGAGGCTAGAAGGCTGTAAATTAGTATGTTGATCATCCACCCTCCAACCATCAAGCACACCAAATTGCAGCCCTCTAGCCTCAGTAGTTTGTGCTTTATTTAAAGTTAAAGTTATCTTTGATTGTTCATCTGACACCGCCATAGGGGCCAACAAATTTAATGAGGCCCACCGCAGAGAGTTTTCATGGGCCTAATGGCAAAAAATGTTATGTAGATGCTTTGGCAACATTTTTTCACAGATTCCTAGCTAGCTTTAGAATAAGGATGTTTTAAATGTGTGTTTCAAGAATTTTCACATAACATATTGTAAAAGAATACATAATGTAGAATGTAGAAAGAGAGAGATTTTCTTTGTCCGTTTGAAACTAGAGTTGTTTCCCTACTATGTTAACGCCTTGTGATAAGAGACCCCGAAGTTTCTGATTTGCTTTCCTAATCTGTCAACACGTTTTAAATTACAGACCTTGAGGTCTTCATCTGTTTTTGGGAATTCTGTCATCACTTATTTGATAGGGACTTGACTTTTGCTCGATTTCTTTTCCTGTCATGATCGGGTAACGTGTCTGTGTTGAGCTGGTGCATACATGATGTATACTTGTTTTGTTTTTAACGTGTTATTTCGTTGCCGAATGCCAACATGCAGATTTCACACGTTTCCTTTTGTAAAGTTGCCGTCCCACTTTTCGAAGCTTTCTCGAAGAATTGTTTGTCCCAAAACGTTTTTGTTTTGTTCATCTCCACTGTCCAGCTTTCGTAAAGAAGAGAATTCATTCGGGCTTAAAACCTCAAAGTGTTTTCACATCTTCTCTCTCTCTCTTCCCCCCTCCACTCATCTCTCTCTCTCTCTCTTTGCCTCGCCATCATTGATATTTTAACGTTACGGTAAAAATGGTCACCCGACCTCATCAACTTGTAGATTTCCAGATTTGAATATTTCCTTAGAGGTTTATTTTTTAGTATTATTTGAGTGTTTTTGTGGAATCTGAACAAACCATTGGTGTGTAACGTGCGGGCCCTGTTTTTGGTGGAGTGTGAAACCCAATTCTGACTGTCAAAGAAAGAAAGAAATTTGGGTATACCAAGAAGGTAACGTGTGTTATTTTTTTAGAATTAGTTGCAACCTAACTATCTAGAATGGTTTTATGATGGTTTGGTAAAAACTAATTATCTAATGGTTACGACAGTTTTGGTAAAAAACTTAATTGACTATTGGTTACGGTGGTTTTAGAAACTAATAACTAATGGTTGACCATAGTTTTTTGAGTGAAACTATTTACATTTTTTGCATTGCAAATTTTTTGTGTTATGTGTTTGTTTCATTTGAAGTGATTTTTTAATGTTTTTCTGCAATTTATTCATTTTTCCTTATTGAAGTGTGGTGTTTTTTTAACTTTATATTCTTTGTGATTAAAGCCTTGTTTTGCAATTTTGGTATTTTCCACATTTATTTTTCTGTGTTTTTCCATTTGCATTCATTCACAATTTTAATTAACTTAGTTATTTTCATTACTTTAATTGTTTTGAAACCATTTAATTGAATTTAAACACTTGGTGAATTAATTTTCATTTACTTAGCAATTCTTTTTCAAAGTTTTTATTTGTTGTTTAGCATTTGTGAATTAATTTCCCAAATTTCAATTACTGCCTAACAACCTTTTGAATTTTGATTGAAATTAATTTTTCTTAAGAATTTTATGATAAATTAATTTTTGGTTTAAGTTTTAGCTTAATTTGATTCAAGATTAATTAAACTTTTTGCTTTGTTTTCAACGTAACAGTAATTTTTCCCTGAATATTGTGATTTTCACGTTATAATTTTGAGTTCAATAATAAAAAAGTGTTTATATTTAAATTTTTCTAAGTGTTTTTCTTTATTTTACACCAGTATTTAATTATGATTTATATTGATGTTGGGTAGAAACCTTGAGTGGTAATTGATCTGTTTTTCCTTCAATTAACTTGGAAGTGATTCAGAACCCAGGGAAGTACTTAGATTTTTTTGAAATCACGGCAATACTTAGACTTTTAAAAAGTTTGTTGATGGAGTGATGCCTTTTGATTAATTTATTTACTTACAAAGATTACCTCACACCCTTGTTTTGATGAACTTAGTCCTTATTTTCTGCAATACTGGTAGAAAAATGTTAAGGGATCACTGGTTGCCTTTTAGAGTATTCAGTCGTGTTTAGTACCTGTGATGAGGGTTCGGAGGTTTACTGGGCTGTTGGTGATGGTAACTGAATTATTAATGAATGGTAAGTGTTAGTAAACCAAATCGTTGGCCACTTTCGTCAACAACATATATATATATATATATTTAGGTTATTTTAATTTGTTATATAATTATATATTATATAATATTAAATAAATATAAATATATAATATATAGATATATTATTATATAGATAATATATATATTTATATAAATATATATATTTAGGTTAAAAGTTTTTAAGATAAGTAACATCACTTCGAAAGTATGTGGACGTGAAAAACCTCTCAGAAGTTGACGAGAGAGAGAGAGGAAGAGAGAGAGAAGAGAGCACGCCCACCCTTATTATAGAGAAACTTTCAAAGCGAGTTCAGGAGGAGGATCAACTTAAAAGAAGTTCGGGGGGGGAAAAATGAAGCGTCGGAGACAAAAGGAAAATGAAATTCTTTTGTCGGACCCTTCTGCTTCCAAAAGAAGTCACCCGTGAAACCTTCGGGAGGAAGTCTTGTCGGGTAATCTGATAAAGTTAATTTACATTCACTGGGTAAAGTGACTGAGAGACAAGCAGCTCTCCAGTCATTCAAAGGACACGATGAGGATTAAATTTTGCTTTCTTTCTTTTTTTTCTTTTTTTTTTTTTTGCTTGGGATTACCGGTACGTCATACTGTTTCAATGTAGCAATTCTTTCTAAGATTGAATGGCTTGAAGTAGCTCTATTCAAATGATTTGTCTGTATCATCGCCTGCATAATTATTTCCTTAAAACGGTGTTAAGGATGGAAGGTTGTGGGCTATTCTTCTCTCTCTCTCTCTCTCTCTCTCTCACTTTTCTAGTCTAACATATACCTTAGATATATTTGCATTACACCCACAGGTATAAATGATTATGTACAATGCAAACACCCACCACACACACTAGCAAAACAGTGCACTATTGCATATATCTAGATTAATATATATATATATATATAATATGATATATATATATTATATATATATATATCATATATATACATTATATAATATATAGTTATAATTATATATTATATAATTATTATATATATGATTATAATATATATATTATATATATATTACTAATATGAACATACCGGTTGACACGGCCGACGGTTGACAAACTATTTTTAGATTTAAAGATATTTTACCAAGGAAAATATATTATATCTTTGGTTAAAAAGGACAATTTTAAGAAACTTCTAGAAATTGCCAGTGCAGGACACCTCAATTTTATTTTTTGAACCAATCAAAGTTTTTAAAACAAGTTTGAATGGGTGTTTCGATGGGGTCAACCCACTTGGCCCAGGTATGGCTAAACGCTTTTTAATGTGCCTCCGCTTCGAGAACCAGATGCTGGATTTTGGTTCCGTCTTATCATATCACCCTCATCTTTATTTTAAACGCGATATGTGGATGGCACTATAGATTAGTTTTTAAAACGGGGCTCTTACTTACTACTAGGACGGCCCATAAGCGAAATTAAAGTCCGGTGGACACAGGAAACAAATAACTTGGGTGATCTGGTTATTGACAAGACCCCCAACAGGTTCAAGGTGAAAGCTAGTTTGGTCTTTTGAGTTACCCTTCTGTGCGCCAAAAATTAATTATAGTAGTTATTTTGTATACTGATATTTTTCTGATACATGGTAACATAAGGCATATGCTTTTTGGCATGAATGGGCTTAAATAAAAAAGTAACACCACACGTGTGCCTTACCATTCATGGGAGTAATTGGCCACATTAGATGGAATTGGCTCCTTTGTACAGAAACATTTTTACCAGTCATATATATATCTAATTGTCTTATCGCCCTTGGCGATAGACCTTTTTGTTTTTTTTTCCTTACGGCTGTTTATCCGTAAGTAATGTGTTTGGTTTCCCTCTCATACTCCCATTTGGATATCGTTAGTAGAAGAGGTTTCTTTCTTGTCTAGAAGGAGATGAGTTCAAACAGGCTAGTTTGCACAAGTAATCAACCTTTATTTCCTGTAACCTCCATGCTTATGGAGATGCAGCTCGGTCGGACGACCGATTATGTTTGAGATTTTGCTTGGAACTGCCATTACTAAAGCATCGGCGTCGATAGCGGAACATTAGCTATCTAAGCAATTCATATAAAACACATACGGCGTAAGTCTGCCGGTCTCGGAAGTTACAAGTTTTCCGGCGTAGGTTAACAGTCAACCGCTTCCCATGGAAGTTGTTGTGCAAAGAATTATCATAAACTAAAAATGTTTGACAAGCTTAGAGCTAGAATCAGGCTACTGCAGACAGTGCAATAGCGTAATCTAAGGTCTGCTTTGGTCACCGTAGAACCCTTCACCTAATTGCCATGACCCCAGGTCAACTGGGGTTTATATATTACAAAAGTGTAATTCTTACATTAGGCTCGGGTCTGCTATCCTATTCAAGCCTTGAATAACAAAAAAAAAAATTACTTTTAAACATTGTTCATTAGGAGCGTTGCTCGTAACATACTAACGTGATTTAAATACACCACAAAAAGGTTCTGTTAACATAACCCTTGTTAGACATATTCCATAACAAAGATAAATTCATGGCAAAATATAGATCCATGTTTGGTAATAATAATGATTATTGACCCAAAAAATAATAAAATGGTAAAAATTCAAAACATCTGTATACAAATGAGTTAATATGATACCAGGTAACCTGATTAAGATAATGGTTCTAAATAATGATTATAGCATGATCAATGGATAATAGTTTTAAAGAGTACTTTGTTCAATCTTTATTTAATTAAAGATTAAATTATAATTGGTATAATAGATATAACAATGTAACTTCTGCAGAAACTTCAAATATTATAGGGCTGATATGTTTATTTAATATGGTGCCCGAAAATAAAAAACCTTTAAGCACTATATTAATGTATAATATTTTGGCCTATAATGAATTTATTGAGGTGCCCTGGAGATACTTTAACTGTTCAAAAATGGCAAAGGCATGAGTCTTTCTGTTGTCCTACATTTTTTGCCAGCATACGGATCCGCTTTTTCACACACAACACAATTCCAGACAAGTTCCCTAGGCACGAAACTGAAATGGCCATGGTTCAGGCGGCCCTAAACGCAAAAGACTTGAGTTTAATTAACGGGTACGCTCCATCCGAACGGGCCCAGTTACGTTTCCCTTGGAGATCCTTCTGTTTGACCGAGCCTCAAGCCTACGCCAAGCAAAGATGTTGAGAACGGTTGAAACCAACCATTGGCCGTCACGCTGAACACGGCTAGCAGAAATGTAGTAGCGAAGATTTTCTCCACCCCCTGCATAAGTCCGATGACGCGTTGGGTTTCCATCTCAGCCAGTTTGCGTCAGACGATGAGGCATACTCGCGCCGTTGTATGGGAGAGGTAGTGATTGGATGTATCGTAAGTGTTTGCCCACGTGTAGTTCGGCGAAATACGCCTTCTCACCCGTATTATCGTTTTGGACACCCCTCTGACGGTATAATTTGTAGATGTGTCCCCCGTACAACCCATCGGCTGCTACGAAGAATACGGGGCATGGGCGGTGGATGTGGTCCGGAACACACGACGTCCGTAATCCTGGCCTTTATCTAAACGGATGCCAGGAACCATTATTCATCCTGTAACTTGATTTTATTACCGAAAAAAGGATAAAGTTTCCCCAGACCAACCTTCCGCTTGTATGGAGGAGAGGAGAGCCCGTTTAGCACTATTCTCAACTCCACATGAATCCGTTGATATAGGAATAGAATTCAAAAGAGTCCCAGCTGTACAAATTTTTATTATTCATGGCTTCTTGAACAGTGAGTGAGTTTATCTAAGTCTTTAAATGACTGTAAATGAGTTTCTTATCAGAAGAAATCAGTACATGCCCCTGGTTAATTGGATATTAACTGGATTTGAGTTATTTTTCGTTCATAAAAGTAGGAAACGGTGCTATTTTTGTATGATTGCCAAGCATCGGCAAGAATCAAAAGGGAATTGTGATCAGAATTTCTATAATTTTCTACGGCTGACTTGGATTATTAGGCTATATAGAATTCTACTTTATTTATTGGGCATCCGAATAAAGGAATATAACCTAGCTTCTCCCGTCCCGTTTTTCTAAAGTTAACGTCAATAGCTTTAATATGGCCATGAGGTGAGGATATAACAACCACCCTTTTGTTGCTAACCGTAATTGCTTCTACGTAATCCTTTTGACTTTTTCAATAAAAATGTGATATTTTTCACACGGATAATGATCTATTTTCGAACTATAGGTAAGCTCAAAGTAGCCAGCGAAATGTTGGACTTCCATGACCTGATCGATATTATTTTGAATGTTTCATTAACGATAGTTTCATTATTTTGATTGATCGAAGATAACTGGCTGCTAAGTTCTGATTAAAGGCCAGTTCCGTTTTGTGTTGCCAAAAACCGTCAATTCTGTTTTTATTTTGATCTTATTTAATCTTGAGGCGATTTGAGATTCCTAAACCTAGATTCGCAAACTGATCCATAAATGGTTTTTAGTCCAGCTAGAATAAGCGGGTTTGCCGGCGCTCCAACAGTACGTGCCGGCACAGACCACCCATACAGCAGGTCACGGAGCCGAGTTCCTTCTTGCCTCGGCGGTTTTATTTTGGTATGTCATAAGAACAACATTTCCGCGACGCTTAGCGTTTGAGCTAGTGAAATCTCTGAGTTTAGCATGAAAATTACGTTTCATGCAAATTTCCTTAAGGGGAAATACCAAACCTCATCAGGTCATTCTTTAAGTTAAGGACCGTGCATCTTCGATGGTAAGAAAATGGCGTTGCATAGCTACCTCGATAACAATATTACTTTGAACCGACATGAATACATCATCGATTACTCTCCGATAATCGAGCCATGATTTAATTCCAATTGTCTTTATGTCCTTTTAGTCCTAGCACTCTTTCCATACAACTCCAAGATGTCTGAATACCCTACAATATCCATCCTAACAATAACAGATTCATTTTTGTAAAACCCTGCAAATGAGTAACAAAAACAGATGTAATAACTCGCGTCAAAAGAATAAGGTTTACATACAATATGAGTTAATAGATATATTATATATAATTTATTATACAAGTTTCATAAATAACAACCATTTTTTTTCCCTCACCTCCATCTATCTTTCTTTAGATTCTGATATGGTGCCAATGTGGGACTATTCTCACAAATCAGTGGGTTTGGATACATTGTTTTGAACCCTTAACTCTATTGGCCGGTTAAATTTTCTAAAATGTTAAAACGGTTCCTTCAAACTTAGGTGTCAGTGTTTATAGTTTTTAAACCTTTACGTACGTATACTTGTATGTATACCATTGATCGGGCCCAACGGCAAGAGTTCTAGTTGGCTTAGCTATTTTAATCATGATTTTTTTTTCATTATTATCTGAGCTTCTTCTAAAATTCCTTACGAATTATATTATATCGACTTATGCTTGCATCCATAACAATCCTTTAGAGAGGATTTGATAAATTAGTTCTTAGGCCTTTAAATGTGGTAAAGGCAGGTTCGGGGCCGTGGATAACCGTACAGTGCCTCGTGCGTGGTTCATTTTAATAGATACGTGATACGAGTTGATTAAGTGTGCTTGAGTACCGCAGGTAATGGGCAATGTCCCCAGTTTGGGAATCTGCCCCCCCTAAGGTGGACCCTTTAAAATGGTTTAAAACCTTACGATTTTGCCCCTTTTCCACTAGCCCATTAGACTCTGGGTGATAGATCATGGTATTGACTTTCCTTTATACTAAGGAATTCGCACAGGGAGTTAAGGAAATGGTTATGTTGAACTCCCCCGCCCGAGGTCCTGAGATAATGATGTGTGGAAATTCCCGATTTTGTTTACAAATGTTAGCACTAACTCGTAAAACTTCCTAGCGCCACTCGACCGCGGTTTTTGTTTTAAGCGCTATAAGTTTCTGTATTCGAGTCAAAGCGTCTTTATAATTCATTAATAGGAGGTGCTTAATTTCCTCTGTCCTGACTCGTAAAATCCTGTTTTAATAAAATCTAAATGTACTCTTTCAAAGGGTTGATTTGGCACGGGGTAAGAAGCCCCATAGTCTGACAGGTGGTTCCTCGTGTGCCCTTTGTATTTCCTTGACAAGGTGGCTACAATTTGCTATGTTGCTTGTTTTTTTATATCTCTAAGCATCGTATGCCAATAAAATAAGGATTTGGCTTTCTGTTGACATTAGGGTAATCAAACCCGGGTGTCCCGTGCCAGTGGATTTCATGCAACCAACCAATTTAAGAAACAGTGGGTATGGAGTGGTAGGATAGGCACAACCACCTGGGTTGTTATTTTCAACTGCGGTGTGGTTGCGGGTTTTTTCCTCGTCACAGATCTACACAGGAGATTTTCCTGTAGGTATCTATAATTCTGCTGCTTATCACTTTTAGGTATTCTTTTCCCCTTCGGATTTCCGTTTAAGCGCAATGATGGATTTTTTCCTATGTTTGCGGAATCTTTTGGCTTTGTTCTGTCCTGTAATAGTTCAGCACTCCCAGCCCAGATCTTTCCTGTTCGGATATAGTTTTAACAACGGGCCATGGATGGTTTGAGATTGCTAATTAATTCAGTTCTAATTGGCTCGGTAACAAGAATGAAGAGGGGTTGCGTGATAATGCGTAAGCAATGATATTTGCTTTCCCCAGGGTAAATACCCGATCACCTCGCCAACCAAAGTCCTGAATGATCATGTGCCACCGAGTTCGCTTGGGGCTGTTGACTAAAGCCTTTAAAGAAGTCGTTTTAGGGGCTTATGATCAGTGAGAAACCTTGACGGACTAAACCGTAGATTATGAATTTAAAGTTGGCACGAGGTGAATTAAACAAGAGCGAGCCCTTCTTGCACTCCTTTTCTAATTACTGCATATTTTACTTTCGGAAGGTCTCAGTTTACGTGAATAAAAAGCTATAAGGTGGGACAAAAACTGTCCTATCAATATTTTGTTTGAAGCATACCCCACCTACTCCTAGGTCCTGAAGGCGTCCTGTTGCTATGAAAATTCAAATTCCCGAAAAATGGAAGTCAGGAAAATTTCAAGATAGGAGAACTACACAGTTCAGCTTTCAATGTTTATTTCGAACGCCTGTTGATGAATTTTCAGACTCCTAGATAAACGAAATTCTGACGGCCCTTGTTTTTTATAAGATCGGTTATGGGAGCGGTCTATGATGGAGTGAGTTCCGAATGAACCTCCTATAGTATCCGCTGCACCCTCCCCAAAAATTTGCTGTAATTCCCTTGAACGTTAATAGGTATCGGAAAGTTACGGATAGCCGACACCTTATCGTGGGACGACTTTAAGACGACCTTCACTAGAAACCGTGAAACCTAGATAGACTAGTTCTGGTTTTAAAAAATTCACACTTACTTATCTTTACCCTTAACAAATTATGCTGCCTTAACCTTTGTAACACTATCTCCAACAATTTACGTAAATGCTCTTCTAATGTGTTGGAAAAGATTATCTAAGTTATCCATATAAGGCATGTTTAGGTATATCTCCCAACAAGTTCTCCAAACACGACGTTTATTTTCATAAAAACCCGGAGTAAAAGTTATAGGAAGCACAACGTAAACGCCAAAAGGCATACCAAAACAAAAATTCATAATGTCCCCCTGGCTGTGCTGAAAAGGCAGTGTATGGGGGATACTTTCTTGTTCCAATCGAATCTGATGAAATCCTTTTAGTAAGTCTAGGCTTGTGAAATATTTATTGCTGGCCTAGTACAAAGATAGGATATCATCGGTACATGGTACTGGGAATCTGTCAGGGATTGTTTCTTCCGTTTTAAACGACGAAAATCTATACGCATATCCGCACAAGTTCCGATCTTTTTGTTTTTTTTCGGTACGACTAATTAACGGAAAACTTTTTTTTTTAAAAAAATAAAGGGGGGGCCTTGTTTTTTTTTTTTGATTTCCTAATTGACTCCTTTCCTTTTAACATTTTACCTACTTCCTCTGTTTATCTCATTTCTGAATTTCATGAGGAAGTTCGGTACGAAGGTAACAGAATTTACTTGTTTCTGTTTTGGGGTTCCTTGAGCCTGAATTTGATGCTCCTATAGACATCCGTTTTTTTCCTTAAGGTTCCATCCGTAGGTGGAAAAACATCATGAAATGATTTTAGGTTTACAGATTCAAAAATTTCTGCGTGAATTTCTTCTTCTTGATATTCTTATTGGATTTTGTTGCGTGGTTTATAGATTGCAAAAGGGGTTTCATCCGCGAGATGATTGAGCGTGATTTTAATCTCATGCTATAACGGTAAGAATGCGATGTTTTATAAACTTCGGCATCCCAGATATGTTGATTTTTGTGTATTACTAAAGTGGTATTCAATGATTACAAGACTTCGATATTACATTGCCTGTTGTGAGCCCGACTGTATAAAACGGCTTGTTTTGTGACGGATAATCCGTTGTGTTTTCAGAGTTTCGGAAAGGATTAATGTTTCAGATCCTGGCAAGGGTTCTTTTGACACGCCACTAATAGATTTGAAAGTTACGTTAGGTTTCGAGGGTTTTGCGTTGCAAGCTGATATTTACGGGTGAGGCGAGAGTTTCTGTTGGGTTGCCTGTATTATTTCTTGGTTCATGATGACACCAGGGATTGGTTCCGGTAATTGTAAGTTGACAACTCTGTCTGTCCTCTTTATTGAATCCAAAACAGATTTTAAGGGTATTAGAAGACCTATAGAATTTGCCCTTTTGATATACACGCCGTGTTTTTGCAGGTGCTAATAAGAAATATTTTGAGTGCCCATAGAACGGGTATCCGATAATTAACTGCGGGATACATATGAATGTTTTGTACAACGAGCAAAGGTATCGGCTAAACGTGGCGGCTTACCGACCGAATACTGTACATGAGTTACGCCCACAACATTTAATTGCATTTATTCCCAATGCCTGAGAGCCGTATTTCCGGATTTTTCTATAGGAAATTTGAAAAGAGTAAATGATGAGTCCTTAAATCCATCCTTATATTTTACGTGGACTACCAGAAAATCAAAGAACCAAAGTGAATGACTTTATTGGTCCCAAATTTAACTGCAGTAAGGTTTGGTCGCAAACTCGTTTTGACTAATAATTGCATGAATTTGTTGCAAATCTACGGGAACCTGCACAGATTTTTTTGATTCGGCCGTGTGTTTCATAGAAAAATCAATTGTCTCACAATGATCTGATAAATGATTAAACTGATTATTTGATACAAAAGATGTTGATATTGATGACCCACATCGCCCTCTCCCCCCTTGGAGTGAACTACGTGGTATTTGTTTTGTTTATCACACCCTGAAATTCGCTTGCCTTGCGAGTTCTGGCTAGACGGCCCAGGAACAGAGGTACCTGAAGCACGATTTGTTTGTTTCTGCTGTTGTGCAGAATTTCCGTTTGGTTGTTTCTTCTTATAGTACTGAGGACCCTTCTTTTTATTTGCACTAGCAACTGGTTGCGTTGTTTGTAGCGTTTGGCTGTTGATTCTCGAGTAGCAACGGTTATATGAATGAGTTGAACTATTGTGTATTGAACAAAACGCGTCCGACGTCTGAAATCATGTGACCTGGTCGTTTACAGTTATAACAAACCATCCCTGCAACTTGATTATTATTATGTACCACATTTACATGTTGTGGCTTGTTCTCATTTTTTGCAAAAACTTGAATGAGCGAAGGATCTAGGTCGGTAGGTAATTTAGACATGTGTTTTTTGATTTGTTTATACACATCTAATTCCGTACTGTCGGGCTGCAATTTTTTATCAAAACACCGTACTAACGCTTCAGGCAACATTACAGTGATAGACGTAAGGTATATCAAACGGATAAATCTTTCACTTTGATTTTAGCACCCGCAACCCGCCCGAGTTACATAAACTATCCTGATATTCATTTAGCCGGTCGGCAATTAGCGCCGCCCGCTCGACACATTGAGCTGAGTCATGGAGGCTTGGTTAAGGATTCTCAATGCCAATACTACATCTAAAGCCTCTTCACCCCCATACACGGCACGTAACCTATTTTTGAACTCGTCCCATGTAAGCGCTTCTTGGAAAGAAACCCCCCTTAGATACGCACTTGCGTCGCCTTCGCAAAGTCAACGAAGCTCTTGGCTTCCTGTAATTGTACTGCTGGGTCTGTGATGCTTTTTGCATTTAAATGAGCGTCTACAGATGAGATCCATGCCTCAACATTTGAGGCAGGAACCCATTGACCCGACCTTGAAAAAGGTACTATCGCTGACCTCTGCGCTAACGAGAGTCACCACGTTGGGGTTGCCAGCCGGAGTGGTTGCCATTTCGGCTTTCACTTTTTCTTATCACTTCTATTCCTTGCAATCCTATCAAAATATCTATAAGAGTACACTCGACCACTACGTAAACGCATAAGCAATGTCTTTATAAGTGTGTTATAATAATAGGAAAATCCCCCAAAAGATACAAAAATACAGATAATATGATAAAATATTATACGGAGAATTCTGCAGAAATGGTTAATGACAACGAGAAAAAGGAAAAAAAAAATTAATCTGCGCGGGCGAAAACTTCGTAGTTGAAGATAAGTTCTGTAATGAAAAGAAGATTAATATGGCGAACAACTCACCCCCAGAATACTGGACGATCGACTCTTGATGAACAACACTTCACTGAGGAAAAGACCTGAATAGATAAAAATGGTACTTAGCTCCAGATTATATTGCGAAGGATTGTTGACATGGGATGACGTCACAGTTCCTGTCCACGTCTCGCGTCGGAAGTCGTGATGATGTCACGGTCGTCTCTCGGTGCACGATGCTCTGAGAAGGCCAAGATTGATGACGTCACAGCCTCCGTCCTTGCACTACTGCGTATAGCTGTCCACTCTGCGTCCTTGCTCGCGAACGGGTGATGTTCCCTGTGTTTGTTTTCTTCTTTCCGTCGATGTTCGATGCCGCCCTCGTCCGGTGTAGATTCTCGAAGATAAGTGATAACTGTTGCTCAAACGTCAGTGTTAAATGCTTGTATTCCTCTCGATGAAGGACATAGTTGCGTCTTCATAAACTGTTGCGTTGATTGAAGATCCCGTTTCCTCTGTTTCGTTTGATGTTGAAGGTGGAAGTTAGTTCTTGTAGACCTTCGGTCGGCTGATATGGGTCTTGTTAATTATGATCTTCGTTTTTCCGCTTGCCACCACTTCTAATGTCTTATCGCTTGGCGATAGACTTTTTGTTTTTTCCTTACGGCTGTTATCCGTAAGTAATGTTTGGTTCCTCTCATCTCCCTTGGATATCTTAGTAGAGAGGTTCTTTCTTGTCTAGAGGAGATGATTCAAACAGGCTAGTTGCACAAGTTAACAACTTTATTCTGTAACTCCATACTAGGAGATGCAGCTCCGGTCGGACGACCGATATGTTTGAGATTTGGCTTGGAACTGCATTCTAAAGCATCGCGTCGATAGCGGAACATTAGCTATCTAAGCAATTCATATAAAAACACATACGTAGTCTGCCGGCTCGGAAGTTACAAGTTTCCGGCGTAGGTTAACAGGTCAACCGCTTCCCATGGAAGTTGTTGTGCAAAGTTATCATAACATAAAAATGTTGACAAGCTTAGAGCTAGATCAGGCTACTGCAGACAGTGCATAGCGTAATCTCGGTCTGCTTTGGTCACGTAGAATCCCTCCTAATGCCATGACCCCAGGTCACTGGTTTATATATACATGTAATTCTTACATATATATATATATATATATATATATATATATATATATATATATATATATATATATATATATATATACATATATATATATATATATATATATATATATATATATATATATATATATATATATCTAATAAAAGGAGCCCATAAAAACACCAAAATGTAGAGAGAAAAGTACTATATTTCAGAGACTGCTGTCTCTCTCTTCAGGTATATGAATGAGAAAAGTTTACAGAAAAGGTGGTATTTATACCAAGAGATTCGTCCACAATCTCTTGGTATAAATACCAAAGACTCTGGGGTATATGAGATCCCATGCCAGGACTGTGACCAATCTTACATCGGATTTACAGGTAAATCACTTCCCCAGAGATTAATACAACACAAACGGTCAGTTAGGTATGGGACAACAGAACTCGGCTATTTTCAACCATATAATGAACATAACCATAGAATAAACTGGAATATGTCCGTGTAATTTATAGCAGTAACTGCCGGTACAAGAGTCAAATGATGGAATCGGCCTTAATAAAAGAGAAGCAGGTAATGAACATCTCAAAAGGGAATTGGATATCAGATATCGTCGACGCAGTGTTCATTCAACCAACGCTTAAGAAGATAAAGGAAAGATTATCAGCGGGGGTGACCTAAATGGCTTACTTGTGGACGAATCTCTGGTATAAATACCACCTTTTCTGTAAACTTTTCTCATTCATATACCATGAAGAGAGAGACAGCAGTCTCTGAAATATAGTACTTTTCTCTCTACATTTTGGTGTTTTTATGGGCTCCTTTTATTAGATGGAATTCTGTTGTTACAGAACATTTTTACCAGTCATATATATATACATTATATATATGAAAGATATAAATTTATATTTAGCGTACCTTGATGTAGACATAAAACTCATGAAGCAAACG
>NC_061107.1:95403528-95408528 GCF_015104395.2 Macrobrachium nipponense
TATCTAAGATGCATCTGGCGTGAGGAACTGTAAGTCATCTAAATGTAATAAGTGCTCGACAATAAACAGTTCTTTGCGACAGCAGTTGCTAAGTGTTTGATTGACAAATAAAGTTAAAGACCACTTCCATAGAATTGACATTTCGATTTATTGATTATTCGCCTTTTCAGATTATAAAGTTTCTACTGATTATATATTGAACTAAAGAGAAATAATTTTACAAGGAATTTTCAGTGTATGCAGACGTCTTTATCTTTTTTGCACATCCCCGCTATGGCCTCTGTAGAAAAGGGCCGGAAGGTTGAACAAAAAATTCTGCATACATACAACAGAAATGGTGCTTGCAAAACCTCCACGCAAAAGCTCCATGGAGAAGCTCTTCGCAAAAGGTTCATACAAAAGCTCATCGTTAAAGTCCCAGCACAAGTTCAGCGTTGAGCTTTCATGGAAAAGGCTCTACTACCCAGACGCCAGCATTGCCTCTCGACTCCCTCATTCTTATCAGAAGATTGGCCATAAATCAAATCCTGTCAAACGTAAATGCACTATTTTAAAAATCCTGAACCAACCTGAACCGGGGACAGAGGGAAAATGGCGTTTCGTTCTTTATCTTAAGCGATATGCTTCGTGAAGGCTACGACACGCTGAAATGATATACGAACTTCAAAAAAGAAAAAAAAAAAAAAAAAAAAGAAAAAAAAATGAGGGTTTGAAAATGGAAAGAAATCGAAAAACGGAAAATTAAAGTTACTTCCAATTCCATCTGTAATATATTTTAGTAACGTAAGAAACACTTATCCCAAATTGATAAATGGAATGTAATTATTGAGGTCTTTATTAAGTAATTCCCAACAACAGTTTAATGTATTATTGATAAAAAAGAAGAAGAAAAAAACGTGAATTAAAAATGGAAAGAAAAGGGGAAAATTAAAGTAACTTCCACTTCCATCAGTAATATACATTAGTAACGTAAGAAAAAGGGCATCGATAAAACATCTATCAAGTTGATAAATGACATGTAATTAGTCAGTTATTGAGGTCTTTATTAACTAATTCCCATCAATTGTTTAATGTATTGTTGATGAAAAAGAAGAAAAAAAGCGTGATTCTAAAAATGGAAAGAAATCGACAAAAGGAAAATTAAAGTAACTTCCACTTCCATCAGTAATATATTTTAGTAACGTAAGAAAAAGGACATCGATAAAACACCTCTCAAATTGATAAATGGCATATAATTAGTTAGTTATTGAGTGCTTTATTAACAGTTTAATGTATTGTTAAAACTGGAAGAAGTTCTGCACCAGATGGTGATTATCGCTTTGCTGAATTTTACCGTTTGATATTATATTTATAATACAAAGGCAATATATGCAGTTGAGCCTGAGAACATGGCGTTTTAATTGTCAGGTTCATTAATGTTCCATATTTTTTATCTTTATATAAGGTTGCAAAGTGCACGGTAAACTATATTGAAGACGTGAGATGTCGAAGACCCCGAGTGCCAAGAACCAGATGTAAAGTAATCAGAATATCAATGATCTTAAATCCGAAACTTTGCTTGTTGTAGAAGGATATAAGTCACAGTGAAACTCAGTGATCATTAAGGTGATAGCAAATAAGATTTAGCATCCAGGATTAGCAGAATTTCTAGTTTCACTCGTCCAAAAGTAAGATTTATTCAGAGTTAACGAACTTGGTAAGACTTTAAGACTACATTAAGATGGTACGGCTCAAAATTCTCGAGAAAATGGTTTAGGGTTTTTCTTTTTTAAATAGCGCAGAGATTTGGAGGTTCTAGGCAGAGACGTAAAAGAGAAAGATATAATCTAAAAGAATGATGTTTGGGTATTGAAGAACTGTATGATTACAAGATTATGCTAATACTCCTCAGTGCATTTTCGCTTATCTTCAAGGATGCTAATAAGTTTGCTTAGTCGAAAATAAGTAATTTTTAGGAATTAGTCATGATGAATCTTAATTATGTGAATAAAATTATAAATAAATTTATTCTCTTTAAATTTCCAGAAGTTTAAGTCTGTTACTTTAATCTACAATAGAATATGAACATATAAATATGTTTCTCAGTAGGTTAGATCCAATCTCACAAGTTAGTGTGTAATTCTTCCTTTAAAAGTTTTTCTTGCAAAAGAATCCAGTTACATGCTAGTTAGTTAGTTATTGATTTCAAAATGAGCTGTCATTCGGCCGTTCATTATTGTATCTCAGAGACTGAAATGATATGAAAACAGTACATTCATTACAAGATTTATGGTATTTGACTGAAAATTAGGTTATGAAGAGGCTATAAACAATTTATATTTCTTCTTATTATTTTATTTATTTCCTTGAAGCTTGCTGACATGCTTTTCCCACTTTGATCTTTTCCTCCTGGGCTGGAGTGAAACACTATATTGGCTTTCCAGATATACTGCCAAATCCTTTTCGTGATATTGTTGAAACGTCCAGGCAATCTGCTGAGAAGATTAGTGTTGCAAATATCCAGTCAAGAACGGAGCTCCATTTTCTCTTGCGTTTATTAAGGGATTATACGACAATTTCCAACCTGATGATGCAGTTCATCTTAACAAAAACTGTTAAATATATAATTAGATATATAACAAGATTCATAGAACTCTGTTACCAGTCATTTTTAAATGGTGAAGCTATCAATTTTAATGCACCTATCTTTTATATAACCATAACTGATAAATATGAACACTTGCCATTGTCTCCCACTCAGTATTTCAGCAAATCCTTCATCCCACGTATATATCTTTATTGTCTTTTTAACAAATTACATCATAACCTTTTTTTCCCAGTTCACTTATGCTACTTACAGATTTTTTTCACTGACTGGCAAAGTTCTTGCATAACTCTTTCATAAGAGCGAGCGTGAGTCATTTCTGGATTACGGTAAAGCTTCGAAGGAATAGGAGAGAAAAAATAAATTTTCTCTTATGTAAGGCAAGAAGAGAACGGATATGGCTTTACATAGGTCACAAGGAAGGCTGTGCGTGAATCACGTGTTCGTTGAGATATTTGTAAGAGAGTCTACATGGACTTGAAGAAAACTTTTAATAGAATCAATCAAGAGACAATGCAGAGGCGGTAGATAATAAAGAGGACGCTAAATAAAGATTAAATTGTCGAAACTAATGGCAATCATAAGAGTGACTCAAGAATGAAAAGAAGAAGCAAAATAAACTGAAATGACTGACATAGGCAAAATTTACGACAGGTCTGTCATAACTATGAAGCAGAGGAGCAAAATAAAAAAAAATAATAAAAATTCTAGTTTTGCAAATCGTTATTTAATACAAATAGGTTTCCAACAGTACATCAGCCATATACATATAAATGATTGAATACTATTCAGTTTCAGGATTCTTAATGAATCTACGCTTAATGATTTTTTATACTTATTCCACAATATTTTCTTTTAATCCAAAGTTTACTCTTTTCATTATATTTTGGAAAGTTTTTTCCGTGTTAGGATTACAAAATAATTGAATAAAAAATGTAATGTAACATCGAAGAGAAGAGACCAACGGAAAAAGCATGGCAAAAACGAATTCAATGAAATGTTACTTGACAAGACCTACAGAACAGTTCAGTAAAACAGGTCAGTGAAAATGTCTATAGTAAAGGCCTTTTGAAAATGCCATTTGGAAAGAATGGAGAAAATGTCTTTGGAAGAAGTTTAATGAAGAAAAAAAGCGAAGCCTTTAAGAGAAGATCCCCTGAAAAAGTTTCTATTCGACGGACGCCGATATATCCTTCCGATTCTGAGCTTCTTCTAGGAAACTGGTCATTAATCAGACCTATCAACCTAGAAAAAGTCCTTCCTAAAAGGGGAACCAAAAAGTAAACAGTGTTTTGTTCAGCAGAGACACGACAATAGACTTCTAGAATGTTATTTTTGTAAAGGAACAGAATTCGAAAGTCCATTATATGAACAAGATTTTCTGTCCTATTTGCTTTTTCTTCTTTTTCTCTCCCATCTGTCACTTTCACGAGAGAAATGCGAATAGATGAAGAGCGTGAAAGGTTAAGGAATCGTATTCATCGACACCCAGTTGATGTACTAAGTTAAGACGACTAAAAGGAAACGTGTACTAATATTATCCAATAGTGAACGTGATAAGTCGGTCTGAAAACGTAATGGAACTGTTACTGCTTGTGAGCAAGAGTGAAGAATGATTTAATACAAATTGCAGAGAGACAAGTAATGGATAAAAAGTAAACTCTGAGTAATATGTTAACGAGCGAGAAAACAATGATTGAAGAATAAAGAAAGCTTTTGAGGAATATTTGGGTCATAGACAAATTGAAAATACTTAAAAAAAAAAATGAACATTAAAAACTTATTCCGAATAGTCTGAAGGCAATGAAGCTTAATGCAAGTTGATTGAGAGAAAGTTATGTTAGGCTACAAAAGAAAAATTAAGACTGGAAAGAAAGAGGCAGATCAAGCTAGAACAGACGGTTGTGGGTTTCTATCAAAGACACGAATAAGTACATAGTATATACTATGATTTAGGAGGACAATCATGAAATAATCATTGCTCAAATATAATACCTGACCATATTCACGCAAGAATCGTAGTGAGAGAATAATAGAAGACAGGATTTGATCCGCCTGAGAGAGAGAGAGAGAGAGAGAGAGAGAGAGAGAGAGAGAGAGAGAGAGAGAGAGAGAATATGTGTGTATGTGTGTTTGTGTATATCATATACTCGAACATAATTGGTTACGTGCTTCTAAACTACAATGTCAGATTTATTTGCAAATATTGCTTTTTTTTTTTTTTACCTGCCCTCGACGACAACAAAGGCTTTCATCACGAATAGTACCGAGGTGGCAATGCTGATCTACATATATATGAGAAATCGAGAACCCAATGAACACCGGTCAAATTTTTGACACATTTCACATTTAATTTGCAGCCTCCTCTGCAATAGAGTTCCCGAAATAGTGTGTAATGTCTTCCTTCGTGTTCCTG
>NC_061107.1:95416028-95417600 GCF_015104395.2 Macrobrachium nipponense
TATATATATATATACCTTTTTTATCATAATAAGTTAAAACCATTTTATAACGAAAATCAACACTAAAGGGATCTCACTCTTGCAAAAATGTCTAATACTTTGTTTTTTGTTTGAAAATCGCGAATGAACTTTTAATATTATTGACATAACAAAACTTGTACCAAAGGGAGCTCAGAAACGCAGGAGAGTGATTACAAAAAAGAAAAAAAAATTCTGAACCAGATGCAGATCCAGGAAGGATAAAACAAATAAAGAATATATTTTACTTCGTTCGCACATGCCCGTTACCTCTGTACTTTTGCCCCAGATACGGAATAATGATCATAGGGTAAGTTTTAAATCAAAGATACGTTTCCATTTTTCTGAGCACTCATTCTTCTTCTTCCCAGCTTTATTCCTATTCGGGGTCGCCGTTTTTAATGAGTCTCTTCCATTTACCTCTGTCCTGTGTCATTTCTTCCCTTACACCCTTCTCCCTCATATCATCTCTAATGGAATCTCTCCACCTGGTCTTAGGTCTTCCTCTCCTTCGTGTTCCATCCACCTCCACCTCCATCACTTCTCTTGCCATGTGTTGCTCTTCTCTTCTCATCAGGTGGCCATACCAACTTAACCTTGCCTCTTGCGATTCCAGCTACGGCTAAAATATTGTAATATTAATGTTTCGAGATACTGAAATCTAATTACGACCGAGAATGGTTACCAAACATAGGAAACACTAAAATAAGATATGTTTAATAACAGAGGAATACATTCGTCAAAACAAAATATTCGATTTTCACCATAGTCTTTTGAGAACTTCACCATTATTAACGACTAGGAAGGGTTTTCATTGAAAGTTTATCATGGAAAACACAGAAAACAACTGAAGCAAGGTTTAACTAAAAGAAGATTAATTCAATCCGCATCTTGCAGTGTCCCAATGTAGCTGAAGTTTTAGGGATGAAACACCAGTTAAAGAAAATATCAATGTACTACCAACTATTACAAGAAAATCCAAATTAATACTGTAGTTTAATGCATTTTAATTTGTTTAAATTCATCGTCATGTAGAAATACCATTTTCACTTCATGAGCAATACATTTCCGCTTCATCTGAAAGATATTCACCCTTATCACGCACTTATTTGGAAAACGATATAGAGAATATGAGGTGGAAGTGATTGTCATCTGTATGTGTCGTGAATTAAGTGTACTATATGGACGTATGCTCACAGTTAAAATAACCGACATGATTGTCAAAGAGAACAAACAAAATATGTAAGGGGCTCTTTGTTCTGATCAGCGGTTTCTCTCGTTAGGGGAAAGACAAGGATTTAAACTTTGTAAAAGTTAGAAAAAAATTTGATTAACTTTTTAGTCGAGTGAGTCTTCGCTTTTCCATTGTCTTGTTTTTGTTTGGATTGTAAGGCAGATTTTCATTCCCTACTTGTTGCTATCTTTTAATTCTGCACTATGCAAGTAATTTTGTCTAGGAAAGGGAAATAGAAATGTAATTATTTATATGAAAAAAGTTGAACTAGTGAAAGGAAATCTCCTGAAATGGCCCCATTTTAATTGACAAATTAAGGA
>NC_061107.1:95430600-95435600 GCF_015104395.2 Macrobrachium nipponense
TTTATAGTTCTTGCTTTTATAATTTTAAACTTAATACTATCTCAACTCTCCTACACGGGCCTTTACCCATACCTCTAATTGGTTTACTTTTAATGAAGAAATTAACTTTCTTTCCCAATATCTTAAAAATAACTGCTTTCCAGACAAACTTTTGTTCAAAATGCTTAAGAAAATGCTTGATGCCCGATTCATAGAGGTGCCAACGGTTTTGACAGTCCCAAAATTAAAAATCTTTGCTAGCTTCCCTTTCTTCATGACAACCTCTTCAGAAAAAAGTTCCTGGCAATTATTCAAAAGGAATTCCCGGCACTGAACCTAAAAATCGTCCCAAAAAATCCATTAACTATCGGATCCCTGTTTGAGACGAAAGACCGCCTTAGTCCTCTTCTAAAATCTAATGTTGTATATAAATATACGTGCCCGAGATGTGATCACGGGGACTATGTGGGTTGTACGAAGAGGTTACTAAAAGTGAGAATAGATTCTCACAGGGGCTTAATTTTAGAACGGGCAGCAGATTAACAACCCGAACAGTCAAA
Organism: Macrobrachium nipponense; assembly: GCF_015104395.2. Lineage (NCBI taxonomy): Eukaryota > Metazoa > Arthropoda > Malacostraca > Decapoda > Palaemonidae > Macrobrachium > Macrobrachium nipponense. Next base: position 95,431,140 of record NC_061107.1, read on the forward strand.
TATCAGAAATCACTCTAAATTATGTAAAACATATATTAATGATAAGGATTTTATTATTATAGGCCAAACGCAAAACGAAAACGACCTAACAACCTTGGAATCCATTATGATAAAAAAGATAGTTCCGTCCTTAAATGCGCAATCCTCCTCTGTTCAGTTGTTTATCGCCTAGAGTGCTTGTTTATTTTTTTATTTTTCTAAAAATTCTCTCAGTCACTGCCCGTCCTTTGCGAGGATATGGTATAGAATAGCCTTACTGTTTTAGTGTTATTATTTTTTAATTTTTTTTTAATTTTTACACCCATATCGTAATTTTTTGTATACTTTTTTTCTGTAATTTTTAAATATTTTAATGTAACTGTACTGTAATTTAGCGCTCAGTATGTTTTCTGTTTAAGAGATTCATAAATTTTTAATGTTCTACATTCCTGATGTTGATGTTCATTGAATTTTTAAATATTGCGTAATTTTTATGAATTATGCAGTGCGTAGTTTTTGTAATGTTCGTGTGTTATCTTTAATTATAGCCTTGAGAATCGACTATGAGTCGTGAAAACGTCGGCGAAATAAATGTACCTGAGTACAGATGGCCTTTCCCTATGGTTCCCCTGATGAGATATATATATATATATATATATATATATATATATATATATATATATATATATAATATATATATATATATATATATATATATATATATATATATATATATATATATATATATATTATATATATATATATAATAAAAAGAGTATGGCCAGCAGAAACTTCAGCATTTTTTTCGTTAAAACTTTATTTTCATCCAACGCCTACGTTTCGGGATACAAATCCCATCTTCAGGGCTAAAAACAAGGAAAAAATTAAAATTCTATACATTAAATCAGACTAAAATTGGGCACAGTAATAAATATGCTATTTGAAAACAAATATTTTTTTTAAATAGCATAATTTATTACTGTGCCCCATTTTAGTCTGATTTAATGTATAGAATTTTAATTTTTTCCTTGTTTTTTTTAGCCCTGAAGATGGATTTGTATCCCGAACGTAGGCGTTGGATGAAAATAAAGTTTTAACGAAAAAAATGCTGAAGTTTGTTTCTGCTGACCATACTCTTTTTATTAAAGATCCGACTTTCTAGAAGCGACAATGCCATCATTATATATATTTATATATATATATATATATATATATATATATATATAGATATATATTTATATATATATATATATATATATATATATATATATATATAATATGTATATATATATATAAAAGGAAACGTAACCACGGTAATAGCATAAGTGGCGTGAATCATCCGCAATTGAGTGAGGTTGAAATGAATGTTAATGCTATGCAATCTCTTGCTTTTTGCAGCACGCCCATCGCCCGAAACGGAAACTGAGGTTTAACGTGGGCGCTGTTGCATGAGAAGAATCCCTGGAATGGAGGAATGAAATGACAGAAAATGGGACAAATTCTCGTCGGGAAACAGGATAATATGACATCAGGTGATGTCATCTCAGATATCGTAATCTATCTGACCGTCATCAGAAGGGAAAGCACTGTGGGTGATGAGTAATATCTCGGAGATTGGAGACTGATGACCAATTAGTCTTGGAGATCATCTCTGGAGGCACTGGATATTAACGTAAGAAACTGGGTCGATTATGGAAATGGAGATGTTCAAATAAGAAAAATTAAATTATGTGAGGATAAGACTAGTATATATAGAAGCTAGTTTCTGTTGTCTGAAGAATATAGCACACATTTTTATTTATTTATTCAGAGAAAGAGACGACGCTTTACTCTTTTGAAGGTAAGTGTTTTCATAAAACTTGTCGCATATCTTTTACATGAGGTTGTGATACGCATTTTTTTTAACCTGTTTAGTTAGATAACTCTTCTCTCATCCTACTGTCATCTAACTTTAACTAATAAATATTGACATTTATTATTTTACCTTAAATACACTTGCCCTCTTTTCATTGATCCTGGTAAAAATCCCCCACACCTAGCCATGCAAATTATTTTGCCTTCATGGCAGCATCTACAACGTTTATATTGCCATCAATGACTTTAATACCGCTGTCCTAACATCAAGAACTCTGCCTTGTAACTGCAATGCCCTTCGTGATCCAGCCAAAATATACTGACGGGTTTTTCCCTCCTCTCATCCATGCTTATGAATATCAAGGGACAGGGGAATATGACTCACTCTTGCCTGATACATTCTTCCGCATTAGGCATTGTACACCAAATAGCCTCCTCCATTATGAAAATAAAGCACATGATTCTATTACAAACTTTCTCTAGAACTGATTTGGTTGAGATGACTCAAGTCAGCATTTAGGTAACGGCTGTCAAACTTTAAAACCAACGGCTTCATCAAAAGCACAGCCAACAAACCCACTTCCTTGTCTAACCGAGTAACATTCTCACCTTATTAATCAGTCGGGTCTTTAATTTCCTTTCCAAGCTAAAATTTATTAACACACCTCACTAACTGTACTTAGGCATTTTCATGCTATATCATATTTTCTCTCACACATTAGGGTAATCGAACATCTCATTAAGTTTTGTAGAGATTAACTCAACAACAAAAACACTGCACATCTTGGCTGGCCATTTCATAAGAACACTTACCACCTTAAAGATAAACATAAATTGTAATTCCATCAATCCATTGACTCTTTCTATTTTCGAAGCTTTTAGCTTCCCTCCTTATGCCTAAACGGTCATTATGACTATAATTCCTAATATTTAATCAGTTATACTATTCATCACTTGCATTATTTATTTGTCTCTCTTCAGTTACCTGCATTCTGAAAACGTTCATAACACCACTTACCTAACATAATACGTTTCTTCTCTAATAATTGTATCTTCCCATTGTTTGGATTTTTATTTTTTATCTTTTTGCTAATTCGTAATGGCGATAATTTTTTCTTATCTTACCTTCCTTTGTCTTAAAATTCTTGTTCAAAATTACTCTGTACTTATCATTAGCTATCTTTGTTCAAATAATATGGAGACGATTACAATACTTCTGATCTCACTTCATCCTTTTTATATCCATGAATAATACTCTCATCTGTCCCACTGCATTTTCGATTTGTCTTATATTTAGTAAGTTTTAATCCTCCTTTCAAATAAATTAGGTTGTCTCGTGCTGGCTAGACTTTTAGAATTACTTGTATTAAGTTGCCAGCTAGCCTTAATCGAGTGGAATTGCGGTCTTATCGTTCTTCTCCTAATTTGCCCAGTAATCCTGTATCATTGTGTCGGGGTAGATTAGGCAACGTTCATTTCTTTCACTGAAGTGGGAGCTTCAGTATCTAATTCTGGTTTGGGAAAAGTTGCACATCCAAGTTAACATTATAAGTATTCATTTGAAGTAAACCTGTTATCCTTGACTTGTAGAAGTTAAAATTAGCTGAATTCAGATTACAAGTAAGGTTGGAAGAGTGATGTACATTCTCTGTACTTTCTGTTGTAATTTCACGATTCCTGATGAGCTAAAGAAATTCTTGGCCTGAGGAGGTCGGTAAGAAGGAAATTAAGCTGACCGAGTACCCTAAGCTTAGTAATCTCCTGAAATTTTCTAGAACTTCTACTTCAAGGGCCATTTGTATCAGCTGCAATCGCCACTTGTCCTACAATTGTTTTACAGCACGATCCTTTCCTTCGCAGCTCGTCATTTGATATCCGAACACGAGCAGTTTTTTATTTTATTGTATGACGTGACTTACAAACTTCTAAGACTTTTCATTATTCTTTGCCATTTGTGTAAATCGTTGTGGTCGAGTCTCCCTTAGTTCTTTTTATCAACAAATAAAACGTCCTGCATCGGTAAACAGGAACCATAGATTTTTTAAGAAACAGGCTAGTCATTTTCATATGACGTAGAATTAATTCTGGCTTTCTCTTTCGGTGAAAAACAAGCGATTAATAACCAGTGACACATAACACATGCACGCACATGATGTATGTTTATATATATATATATATATATATATATATATATATATATATATATATATATATATATATATATATATATATATACACATACACAAACACACACGCACAAATATATATACAGATGTGTATGTGTGTTTGTGTGTGTGTGTGTGTGTGTTTGTAGATTCGTTTGACAGTCTGAACATATTCGATTATTTTCGTGTATTTCCGGTTGCCAGGTAGCATTGTGCCCTCGAAGAGTTCTATTAGTTCATTGTTAGTAATTTAATTGAAATTATCATTATAAAGTATAATGAATATTTTTTTTCTACCATTTTACTTTCACTGTTCTCATGACTCTTAAACGTAACAAAAATCGCGTCAGAAATTGTAAAACAGAGGTGAAGCCAGCTAAATGGCTGCCAGTTATGTCAATGACGGTTTTATTTCATTTTTTTTTTTCTTTTCCGACGCCTGCGGTCGACAAAAAAAAAAAAA
>NC_061107.1:95440600-95443100 GCF_015104395.2 Macrobrachium nipponense
AGTTCTATCACCAGAATTACACATCTCTGATTCCTTAATGGAATGCCCGAGAATTGAACTCGCGGCCACCGAGGTGGCAGTCCAAGACCATACCAACCACGCCACTGAGGCGCTTGTTCGAGTGACTAGAACTCTTAAGATAACTGCCTGCTAACTGCCGATGATACGTCAAAGATATTATACACCAATACATCCATTCGATGGACATGCTCGACTATAAAAACGAAAATAATACTCGCAGCACGTCATAAAGATGAAAGCTCTTCATATCAAGTGCGGTGAATCATTGTATTTTATCATGGAAATTCCATGCATTATAATTATGCCCTCATAATCTTTTATTAATACCTCTCTGACCCACATAGCATTTAAAGACCGGAAAATGACCGAAAGTCAGAGATTGAGATCTGACATCTACTTCGTCTCTATCTGTAAATCAAGCAATCAGCTTTCTCTATGTCATCATACTTTCCATTAATCATTCCCAAAGGCATGAAACTAATCAACCATCTTCCCAAAAATTATATATAAAAAAACACTGGCTTTGTATCATGATCAGTTATTGCCGCGGTGTGGGGTCTGTGGTGAGAGGTCGAAACCAACGTATTCTTTGGGAGCTTAAATTTCAAGTCAGTGACCCCGTGGGCTTGTTCCATATGAATAGGTTTCATCTACTAAATAAGAATAATGAATTTATTCAGGAGATTAATCCTATTTAAATCGAACAAGCCAAAAGGTATCCAAAGAATACGATGTTCATTAGGAAGAAGCAAGAGAAGGCAAAGGGAAAAACAACATGGTATCTTTCAAAAGTACAGTCTGAAGTATGTGTTTGTGACTTTAATATATATCACGAAAATAGATAGATTCATTTCACGCAACCCATATCGCATGATACAGAAATTGAAACGGAAAGATAAAAGGCACATCACTTTCCAAAAACAGAAGAGGCCTTTGGTTTGGGTTCGGATCTGCAATCATGACCTTGCATACTGAATGTCGGTACAGGTGGAGATGCATGATTCAGGCACCAATTCAGAATTGTAAAAAACATACACTGCAGGCTTCGAAAGATCACACAATAGCGAAACGAACTTTATATTACTATATACTCCATTTATATGGTTGAAAATAACTGAGTTCTGTTGTCCATACCTAACTGACCGTTTGTGTTGTATTAATCTCTGGGGAAATTACCAATCTTACATCGGATTTACAGGTAAATCACTTCCCAAGGATTAATACAACACAAACGGTCAGTTAGGTATGGACAACAGAACTCGGCTATTTTCAACCATATAAATGAACATAACCATAGAATAAACAGGAATTTGTCACGTGTAATTTATAGCAGCAACTGCCGGTACAAGAATCAAATGATAGAATCGGCCTTAATAAAAGAGAGGCAGGTAATGAACATCTCAAAAGGAGCATGGATTTCAGATACGATCGACAAGGTTTTCATTCAACCAACGCTTAAGAAGATTAAAATAAGATTATCAGCGGGGGTGACCTAAATTGGCTTGCCTGTGGATGGACGTCTTGGTATAAATACCACCTTTTCTGTAAACTTTTCTCATTCATCTACCTGAAGAGGGAAACAGCAGTCTTTGAAATATAGAACTTTCTCTCTATAATTTTTTTTTGGTGTTTTTATGGGCTCCTTTTATTATATATATAATATATATATCCATAATAACCATCAAGAAGAAGAGACACACACGATGATACATGCTGTCTTTATTGCAACGTTTCGTAATTATCAAGTTAATTACATCATCAGGCTGTTAAAATGAAAAATAAATTTCCTAGTAAAATTGTAAAAACAAAACTAAGTATTAAAAATTCAGAAATGCAAAAGTTAAAAAAGTTATTCTTACAAGTGTACAAAATATACACATTAAAATTAAGGAAGTTAAATTATTTAAAAGGACATACATTAAAATGAAAGATAAATGAACATAAAATAAGCAAAAATTGACAAAAGATTGAAAGCAGTTACAGAACAAAGAAGTTAAGGACCGACCTAGAGGAGTGACAGCGTTAACTAAACGTAAACATAAAACATAGAATCGCTCTTAATTAAACAACTTGTTTCCGTCGTTGAATACCCATACGTCTTCCTCCCCTCTGTATTTGTCTTGACTTGTGTTTTTTGTTTATTTATGTTTTTATTTTTAACGTTTAGTTTAACGCTGGTCACTCCTCTAGGTCGGTCCTTAACTTCTTTGTTCTGTAACTGCTTTCAATCTTTTGTCAATTTTTGCTTATTTTATGTTCATTTATCTTTCATTTTAATGTATGTCCTTTTAAATAATTTAACTTCCTTAATTTTAATGTGTATGTACACTTGTAAGAATAACCTTTTTAACTTTTGCTCATTTCTGGATTTTTAATTTTTAGTTTTGTTTTTACAATTTTACTAGGAAATTTATTTTTCATTTTAACAGCCTGATGATGTAATTAACTTGATAATTATGAAACGTTGCAATAAAGACAG
>NC_061107.1:95448100-95451737 GCF_015104395.2 Macrobrachium nipponense
GTGTTTTTCTATAATTTCCCCCAGGATATAACCAAAAGGGTTTCTAGATACAAATTTCTTTACAACTCCGTAAGGCTTTCTTGGGGTGGAACCTGACGACAATAAGTAAATACTTTGATTGATTATACATTTTATTCACCGGGCTCTTTGTACGACATCATATAATATCACCTCTCTTTATTTTTTTCAATATAAACTTTCGTTTATCTTAATTTCCAAACTCCGATTATATTACCTGTTTTGGATAGTGTCAAATTTTCTACATTGTGGTCCTATTATGACTTTAAATTTCCACCTCAACAAAACATTTTCACATTTTGATGAAATATTCAACTCAATCATTACTTCATTAGGCATGTAATGTTGCACACCATTTCTGATTAATATGCAGATATGATGACTGTTCCATTTCCAGTAAATCACGGATTTATTACCAGAGAGTTAAAGGGGATTCTTTATCACTATAAATTTCAAGCTGAATATTTCTTTAACTTTTTATCTACTGTTTCTGCAAATTAAGGCTTGCATTAGATCCGTTAAATGCCAACCCAGCCATATAATCGTTTTGCTAATATGATTACGCGCTTGATAAGAGCGATTATCGGTGATGATTTGACCAGAGGTTTGAAAATTTGGGAAGCAACATAATGCAAGTTTCGGTGCGAAAGTTTTCAGTATAAGTTCTCTCAGTTAGGATCAACATAGGGGCCCTTTTACTTCAGTATTAAAACTGAGATGTTGTATGATTAGGTAGTTCCTCGTTGGACGAGTGGGTTTCGCGCTCGGCTGCCCATCCGGTGGTCCGAAGTTCGAATCTCGGCTTGGTCAACGCTGAATCAAAGGAATTTATTTCTGGTGATAGAAATTCATTTCTCGATATGATGTGGTTCGGATCCCATAAAAAGCTGTATGTCCCGTTGCTAGGTGACCAATTGGTTCCTAGACACGTAAAAATATCTAATCCTTCGGGCCAGGCCTGGGAGAGCTATTAATCAGCTTAATGGTCTGGTTAAACTAAGATATACTTAACTTGTATGATTAGGTACTATAACTACTTGCATCTATTATATATCATTTTGGGGATAGACATTTTCATTTATCATGTATATAATCAAGTACTTTCATAATTATCTAATATGAAAGTTTTCTCTTTATTTTATTTTATTCATTTACTTCTTTTTTTTACAGAAATCTACTTTTACCAGTGCATGGCCTCTAGACTTAGTTTACGGTTATAGGCTTGCGTTATGAATACTAAATAGAAATGATAACGTAACATACTTACAATATATCTGAAGCTCCCTTGATTTTCATTTTAAATCACTGAAATTACATTTCCTCTTCTCATATAATTCTTAGTCCTTTTGCATCCCTACATAACAAAAATGATCATGATGAATCAAATTGACTGTAAACATTAAACTTTATTCCTTTAGGTTAATATTAGTCAAAAACAAATGATGTCGTGTTTCAATCAGTCTGTTGGGAGTGTGATAAAAATATCGATAACTGCCCTACAATTGGCTGATCTTGTTCAGTTACCATATTTGGGAACCCAGGTAACTCATTTGACGTATTAACTGAAGAGCTTTATTCTATAGAAAATATGTATTAGTATTTTTTAATCACTCCACAGGATATCTTTTGATAACTTTCTTCATCGTCAGAAAGAATTTCGGCTTTCTCAGGATAAGAAAGTTAAGAATAGTGATCAATGAATGAAGAGAGCTTAAAGGGAAAGTGAAACTAGGTCCCTAAGTGACACCAAAGATCTAGAAACAAATGGTCTGTCCAAATCTCTTAGGAGATGAGGCATCCGATAAATTGGCAGTCCAGCCAAATTAGAAACTCTTTCCCCTGCAGACTGGAAAAAACTTGACCCCAACTTTGCAGATTCATTGAAAATTCATCGGGTACGCACAACGGAAACAGTGTGTGTGTGTGTGTGTGTGTTTATGTATATTATATATATATATATATATATATATATATATATATATATATATAAAATATATATATATATATATATATATATATATATATATATATATATACTATATATATATATATATATATATATATATATATATATATATATATATATATATATATATATATATATATATATATATATATATATATATATATATATATATAAAGGTATAAGCCACGAGGGAAATATAAACAACGGAAATTTCCGCAACGATCTTTCAACGTTTGCTCAAACGTCCGTTTAACTTAGCAGATGAACTGACTTACGTGAGAAACTGACAATACAAGAAAGGTCGTATAAACTGACAGATAGGGATTATAAAGAGATTAGTACCTAGAATCTGACACACCTGGAAGATGAGTAACCTTCCCAATGTAATGGTAATTGCTGTATAGCAAAGAAAGATAAAGGAAAGGAAAACGCATCTTCGAGAAATTCTACAGCAAGAGGGCATTTGCGCATGAGTTGGAGGTGCCTGTTTTCATGATGGTTCTAGAACGCAACAGGCGCCGAAGTGTCGTGAGAAACGTCGCGACTCTGATGCAGTACTTCGTCGAGAAAACTCTAAAATCGAATTCCGTTCCGGTAATCTTGGGAGTCTAATGATGCTCGCCGTAGGGCCCCGCCCCCAGAATGCCGTATAATTATGACTGACGAAGTAGGAGAAGGCAGATCATCAGTTAGTCACTGAGTAAGAGAGCATTAGTAAGAGCCACAGATCAGATTATCAGGGAGAGATCAGCAGCAGAGATCGTCAGAGAGAGATAAGAGAAGAAGGAACCAGGACGAAGGATCAGAGGAAAAGTCGCTTGAGAGTTGGTTGAATTCTGGTCAAGTCGTCTTCAGGAGTGGACGACCGAGTTATTTCGACGTTGAGCGAGAAATCAGAGAAGAAACATTCTGCTAGAGGTTTTGGGGAGTTCCTGCCCTTCAAGTATCAAGAGTAGACATTATTTTCTGCAATACGGAAGCCTAAGAAGGCCGTCCCCTACCATTAGAGTTCTCCTTTTGTGAAGCCATCGCTTCGAGTTGCAAAACTGGTCGGCAACTACTTTCATTACCTCACTGTTCCCCCAGTTCATGTAGTGTAAGATTTTACCTTTTTTTATGTAAATAGGAGACGCCATTCAGCATTTATCTTTGTTAGTAAGCTTGTAAATAAACCTTTGTTGTGTTAGTGTTTCTTTCTATATTCGTATCCCCAGTTTCAACTGTTGGTGTTGAATTTTTTTTTTTTTTCATATCGAACCTGAAGCGTACCTCTCTCGGTTTGTAACACCCAAACAAGCATAAACATGGGTACAATAAAAAAAAAAAGATTAAGTCAAATCTGCTCATACACAAGGACAAGACAATTAAAGGAATATTATAGGTGACAGCTATTCAGAACTTTGGTAAACAAAAACATATTCACAATACATATTAAACATACATATACAACGAAGATATCTCTAGGGCAACTAGTTTTTACTTAAGCCTGTAATTATATCTTTGAGGTCATTGTTAAACATGTTACAAATACAAGGGTATAAATGAAACAGGCCACGACTAATATTAAAATTACAATGACCTTGCCATTACTGAACTACCAATACAATTTATTCGCTGGTTGTTTTCACTTAAATGAATGAATATTGCATTAGA
>NC_061107.1:95452237-95462237 GCF_015104395.2 Macrobrachium nipponense
TCTAATGCAATATTCATTCATTTAACCCTTAAACGCCGACTGGACGTATTTTGTACGTCGACATTTTTTGTCTCTCTGGTGCCGACTGGACGTATTTTACGTCGACATACAAAAGTTTTTTTAAAATTCGCGGAAAAAAATACTTTTAGGCCTACTAGCCGAAAACTCTTGAATCACGCGCCTTGGGGGATGCTGGGAGTTCACGGATCAAGGTGTTTTGTTTACAATCGTTACGCAGGCGCGCAGGCGCGAATTTCTTTCTTGCCGCACTAAAAAGTATCTGTGACACATCTCTGAAATTATTTCGTCACTTTGACATAATTTTTGTACCATTTTAAATTAGCCGTTACATAGAGTATTATATATGAAAATGTGCGCATTTTTATGTAGAATACAACAAAAAAATACTCATGATTGTAGCTTTTATCAGTTTTAAGATATTTTCATATAAATAACGATAAGTGCCAAAATTTCAACCTTCGGTCAACTTTGACTCTACCGAAATGGTCGAAAAACGCAATTGTAAGCTAAAACTCTTATATTTTAGTAATATTCAATCATTTATCTTAATTTTGCAACTAATTGGAAGTCTCTAGCACAATATTTCGATTTATGGTGAATTTATGAAAAAACTTTTTCCTTACGTCCGCGCGGTAACTCTTATGAAAATAATCATACATGCGATTGTGGTAATGTTTGCACCATTTTAAATTAGCCGTTACATAAAGTTTTATATATGAAAATGTGCGCAATTTCATGCACAATACAACTAAAAACAAAAAAAACCCATGGTTGCAGCTTTTATCAATTTGGAAATATTTTCATATAAAAAATGATAAGTGACAAATTTTCAACCTTCGGTCAATTTTGACTCTACCGAAATGGTCGAAAAACGCAATTATAAGCTAAAACGCCTATATTCTAGTAATATTCAAGCATTTACCTTCATTTTGCAACAAATTGGAAGTCTCTAGCACAATATTTCGATTTATGGTGAATTTATGAAAAAAATAACATTTCTTTACGTCCGCGCGGTAACTCTTCCGAAAAAATCATACGGTGCGATTGTGGTAATGTTTGCACCATTTTAAATTAGCCGTTACATAACGTTTTATATATGAAAATGTGCGCAATTTCATGTATAATACAACAATAAATAGTTGAAGGTTGTAGCTATTCTCATTTTCGAAATATTTGCATATAAATCACGATAAATAGAAAAAAAACCACGTTCGGTCAAATTTGACTCTACCGAAATGGTCGAAAAACGCAATTGTAAGATAAAACTCTTACAGTCTAGTAATATTCAGTCCATTATATCTTCATCGTGAAACATATTCGAAGTCTCTAGCACATTATTTAAATTTATGGTGAATTTTAAAAAAAAAAAACTTTAAAAAAAAACCTTTCCTTCCCCTCCGCGCGCGGATTCTCCACCACAAATCTCCGAAATGCGTAAGTCCCATTCTCGGAATATTTGCTCCGTTTCATATTAGGCATTTCATAGAGTTTTATATATGAAAATGTGCGCAATTTCATGTAGAATAAAACGAAAAATATTTGAAAGTTGTAGCTTTTCTTATTTCCGAAATAATTGCATATAAAATATATATATAAAAAAATTCGACATTCGGTCAACTTTAGCTCGTCAGATATGGTCGAAAACTGCATTTGTAAGCTAATATTCTTACAGTATAGTAATATTCAATCATTTGTCTTCATTCTGAAACATATTGGAAGTCTCTAGGACAATATTTAGATTTATGGTGGAATTTTTGAAAAAAAATATGTGTTTACGTAAGCGCGTTACGAATTCATGCATTATTTTGTGATAATATTTTCTCTGTGTTGCTTTTATCGTTTTACAATGTGTTATATATCAAAATGATCGCAATTTAGTGCACATTACAACGAAAAAAAAAGTAACTTGTTACCTTCAACCGTTTTTGCGCACAGCGCGATTTGAATACAATTATATATGAAATTTCGTTTTTTGCGCTATCATATATCGCATTATTTATATATGATAATGATAATTTTTTTCATTTCTGATGGTTGCATACTAAACTTCAAGCAATGACAAAAAAAGGAGCCAAAAATGAACTCTTAATCTTGAAAACTAAGCGCGCTGTGATTTTTTGAAAAAAATATTTTTTCCGCTTACGCGCTCACTCTCAAACCCCTCCGGCATACGGGAGTCATTTTTTATTTACCGCTCCGGCTTTTAAGGGTTAAGTGAAAACAACCACTGAATAAATTGTATTGGTAGTTCAGTAATGGCAAGGTCATTGTAATTTCAATATTAGTCGTGGCCTGTTTCATTTAGACCCTTGTATTTGTAACATGTTTAACAATGACCTCAAAGATATAATTACAGGCTTAAGTAAAAAACTAGTTGCCCTAGAGATATCTTCGTTGTATATGTATGTTTAATATGTATTGTCAATATGTATTGTGAATATGTTTTTGTTTACCAAAGTTCTGAATAGCTGTCACCTATAATAATCCTTTAATTGTCTTGTCCTTGTGTCTGAGCAGATTTGACTTAATCTTTTTTTTCTAAATTGTACCATTGTTTATGCTTGTTTGGGTGTTACAAACCGAGAGAGGTCCGGTCCAGGTTCGATATGAAATAAAAAAAAAATTAAACACCAACAGTTGAAACTGGGGATACGAATATAGAAAGAAACACTAACACAACAAAGGTTTATTTACAAGCTTACTAACAAAGATAAATGCAGAATGGTGTCTCCTATTTTCCTTAGAAAAGGTAAAATCTTACACTGCATGAACTGGGGGAACAGTGAGGTAATGAAGTAGTTGCCGACCAGTTTTTGCAACTCAAAGCGATGGCTTCACAAAGGAGAACTCTAATGGTAGACGCCTTCTTGCTTCCGTATTGCAGAAAATAATGTCTACTTTTGATACTTGAAGGGCAGGAACTCCCCAAAACTTCTAGCAGAATGTTTTTTCTCTGAAGTCTCGCTCAACGTCGAAATAACTCGGTCGTCCACTCCTGAAGACGACTTGACCAGAATTCAACCAACTCCGAGCGGACTTTTCCTCTGATCCTTCGTCCTGGTTCCTTCTTCTCTTATCTCTCTCTGACGATCTCTGCTGCTGATCTATCACTGATAATCTGATCTGTGGCTCTTACTAATGATCTCTTACTCTGTGACTAACTGATGATCTGCCTTCTCCTACTTCGTCCGTCGTATTTATACGGCATTCTGGGGGCGGGGCCTACGGCGAGCATCATAGACTCCCAAGATTACCGGAACGATTTAGTAGTTTCTCGACGAAGTATTGCATCAGAAGTCGCGGCGTTTCTCACGACACTTCGGGCCCGGCCTTGTTGCGTTTCGCCACAACACTCCTGCCAATTCTAGAAACCATCATGAAAAACAGGCACCTCCAACTCATGCGCAAATGCCTTCTTGCTGTAGAATTTCTCGAAGATGCGTTTTCCTTTCCTTTAGCTTTCTTTGCTATACAGCAATTACCATTACATTGGAAGGTTACTATCTTCCAGGTGTGTCAGATTCTAGGTACTAATCTCTTTATAATCCCTATCTGTCAGTTATACGACCTTTCTTGTATTGTCAGTTCCTCACGTAAGTCAGTTCATCTGCTAAGTAAAGGACGTTTGAACGTTGAAAGATCTTGCGGAAATTTCCGTTGTTTATATTTCCTCGTGGCTTATACCTTTATATATATATATATATATATATATATATATATATATATAGTATATATATATATATATATATATATATATATATATATATATATATATCTATATATATATATATATATATATATATATATATATATATATATATATATATATATATATTTATATATATATATATATAGATATATATATATATATATATATATATTTATATATATATATATATATATATATATATATATATTATATATATATATATATATATATATATATATAATATATATATATATATATATATATATATATATATATATATAGCTTGATGATAAATAACAGTGCCAAGACCAGGAAGAACCTCTTTATTTAACGAGCTTTCGAGGTTCAAAACCTCATCTTCAGGCTGAAAAAAATGACAGGGATGAGAAATCACTAAAAATTACATTAAAATGAATTGTCTTATTAAAAGCTTCAGTAAAAACATAAAATAAAACGAACATTACATACATACAAAAAAATTACGATAAAACTAAAACAAAACGCAAAACATACAAAAACAGAAATAAAAATGAAAATATGAAAGGTAAAACAAACTACCCTCAAAAATAAAATGGCTAACGACCCACTTTGTGTACCTACTATGAAACTATATGATCGCTAGTTGAATACCGACGAGTTGTTGTTCAATTCCTTCCGGTTTCATTTTCTTAATAAACAGCGACTCTGAAATTAAAAGGTCCAGTCTATTTGAGCAAAAAGACAGTACTCTAAAATCTAGGTGAGTGAAAGGATGGTCCTGTGCAAAACTGTGTTCCCTTATGGCAGAAAAAGGTGGTTTAGAAAGAGGAAACCCTTTTACTGTAGGATCACTTTTGAGGGAGAAGCCTGCTCTCTCCTGTGGACCTTAATTCGAGTGTCGTTTACTTGTTTACTTGTTCGCAGTGTGGTCTGCGATACGTGGGATCCAGTTCCCGCTGGCTTAGGCACAGAATTTTGGAACACAGAGGTCTTTCCGTTAGAACTAGGTTTCCTCTTTCTAAACCACCTTTTTCTGCCATAAGGGAACACAGTTTAGCACAGGACCATCCTTTCACTCACCTAGATTTTAGAGTACTGTCTTTTTGCTCAATAGACTGAAAAAAGGACCTTTTAATTCCAGAGTCGCTGTTTATTAAGAAAATGAAACCGGAATTGAACAACAACTCGTCCGGTATTCCAACTAGCGATCATATAGTTTCATAGTAGGTACACAAAGTGGGTCGTTAGCCATTTTATTTTTGAGGGTAGTTTGTTTACCTATCATATTTTCATTTTTTATTTCTGTTTTTGTATGTTTTGCGTTTTGTTTTAGTTTTATCGTAATTTTTAGTATGTATGTAATGTTCGTTTTATTTTGTTTTTACTGAAGCTTTTAATAAGACAATTCATTTTAATGTAATTTTTAGTGATTTCTCATCCCTGTCATTTTTTCAGCCTGAAGATGAGGTTTTTGAACCTCGAAAGCTCGTAAATAAAGAATGTTCTTCCTGGTCTTGGCACTGTTATTTATCATCAAGCTAAGATTTCCAAGTAGCCGACCCAATTACTGAGACCTATATATATATATATATATATATATATATATATATATATATATATATATATATATATATATATATAATATACATAAACACACACACACACACACACACTGTTTCCGTTGTGCGTACCCGATGAATTTTCAATGAATCTGCAAAGTTGGGGTCAAGTTTTTTCCAGTCTGCAGGGGAAAGAGTTTCTAATTTGGCTGGACTGCCAATTTATCGGATGCCTCATCTCCTAAGAGATTTGGACAGACCATTTGTTTCTAGATCTTTGGTGTCACAGACGGGACCTAGTTTTACTTTCCCTTTAAGCTCCCTTCATTCATTGATCACCTATTCTTAACTTTCTTATCCTGAGAAAGCCGAAATTCTTTCTGACGATGAAGAAAGTTATCAAAAGATATCCTGTGGAAGGAGTGATTAAAAAATACTAATACATATTTTCTATAGAATAAAGCTCTTCAGTTAATACGTCAAATGAGTTACCTGGGTTCCCAAATATGGTAACAAGATCAGCCAATTGTATGGCAGTTATCGATATTTTTGTCACTCATCCCAACAGACTGATTGAAACACGACATCATTTGTTTTTGACTAATATTAACCTAAAGGAATAAAGTTTAATGTTTACAGTCAATTTGATTCATCATGATCATTTTTGTTATGTAGGGATGCAAAAGGACTAAGAATTATATGAGAAGAGGAAATGTAATTTCAGTGATTTAAAAATGAAAATCAAGGGAGCTTCAGATTATATTTTTATGTTATTGTTACGTTATCATTTTACTATTTAGGTAATTTCATAAGCGCAAGCCTATTGAATAACCGTAAACTAAGTCTAGAGGCCATGCACTGGTAAAAGTAGATTTCTGTAAAAGAAAGAAGTAAATAAATAAAATAAAATAAAGAGAAAACTTTCATATTAGATAATTATGAAAGTACTTGATTATATACATGATAAATGAAAATGTCTATCCCTAAAATGATATGTAATAGATGCAAGTAGTTATAGTACCTAATCATACAAGTTAAGTATATCTTAGTTTAACCCGACCACTAAGCTGATTAACAGCTCTCCCAGGCCTGGCCCGAAGGATTAGATATTTTTACGTGTCTAGGAACCAATTGGTCACCTAGCAACGGGACATACAGCTTTTTATGGGATCCGAACCACATCATATCGAGAAATGAATTTCTATCACGAGAAATAAATTCCTTTGATTCAGCGTTGACCGAGCCAAGATTCGAACTTCGGACACCGGATTGGCAGCCGAGCGCGAAAACCACTCGTCCAACGAAGAACTACCTAATCATACAACTTCTCAGTTTTAATACTGAAGTAAAAGGGGCGCCTATGTTGATCTAACTGAGAGAACTTATACTGAAAACCTTCGCACCGTAACTTGCATTATGTTGCTTCCCAAATTTTCATACCTCTGGTCAAATCATCACCGGAATGATAATACTAGGCATAACATCAGAGAAAAAAAAAGCGCAATAGGCTTCAGTCAACACTCCACAAACTGAAAGTTGTCAGTTAGCTATGAGGTAAATACTTTGAAAACAGTAAATACTTTGAAAGTATATAATTAACTATGTTAAGCCTACGCTCTTATCAAGCGCGTAATCATATTAGCAAAACGATTATATGGCTGGGTGGCATTTAACGGATACAATGCAAGCCTTAATTTGCAGAAACAGTAGATAAAAAGTTAAAGAAATATTCAGCTTGAAATTTATAGTGATAAAGAATCCCCTTTAACTCTCTGGGTAATTAATCCGTGGATTTACATGGAAATGGAACAGTCAGTCATATCTGCATATTAATCAGAAATGGTGTGCAACATTACATGCCTAATGAAGTAATGATGAGTTGAATATTTCATCAAAATGTGAAAATGTTTTGTTGAGGTGGAAATTTAAAGTCATAATAGGACCACAATGTAGAGAATTTCACACTATCCAAAACAGATAATATAATCGGAGTTTGGAAATTAAGATAAACGAAAGTTTATATTGAGAAAAATAAAGAGAGGTGATATTATATGATGTCGTACAAAGAGCCCGGTGAATAAAATGTATAATCAATCAAAGTATTTACTTATTGTCGTCAGGTTCCACCCCAAGAAAGCCTTACGGAGTTGTAAATAATCTCAGTAAAAAAGAAAGTTATTTGCCAATAACTATGTCCCAAAATTTGTATCTAGAAACCCTTTTGGTTATATCCTGGGGGAAATTATAGAAAAACACACAGTTGTTTAGAGAAAGAGTCAGTAAAACATATACAAAAAAGCTGTATGTATAAAGAATATACAGATTTGCACAGCATAAAACTGTATTTTACGTGTGTGTATGTTCTGAAGCCGTTTGAACAACCAGGCAAAATCTACCTTCTCCCATACACATTCACCTTCACCCAAATACACATTCTTTCACTCTTCTCCTACATACATAATCATCACAACTTCTTTCCCAGACGCAGTCAATTACGACCACATCATCTTCAAACTAACATCTACCTGTCCCAAGTTTTCTTGGCATTACAGCGGTTAATTAACAGTTAGGGGTTTTGGTCAAATGGGTTCGTTCTTGATGTAAAAATCTCAAGGTGAACTAGGCAGGACTGCTGACTCTCCATCCTCTTCACCAACGTATGTTATATGTGTAACGAATCACGAAAGTTTGGAACGTGATAAACGCATAAATAAGGTATAAGCTACGAAGGGAAGATAAACAACGGAGTAGATACAAGATCTTTCGACTCGACATCGTTTACTTAGCTAAAAGTAAAGGACGTTGAGTCGAAAGATCTTGCATCTACTCCGTTGTTTATCTGTCCTTCGCTGCTTATACCTTTATGTATGTTATATGTATATATACTAGTTATTTTTCACGTGTTTACTGTCTCCATTCCTCTTTAAGTCACTTTTCAGCTCTTGCCTTAGTAGGTGATTCTTTCGATTAACCCGTTTGTTTTTAATCTATTGAATTAATATATATATATATATATATATATATAGATATATATATATATATATATATATATATATATATATATATATATATATATATATATATATATATATATATATATATATATATGTATATATATATATATATATATATATATATATATATACAGATATATATATATATATATATAGATAGATAATATATATATATATATATATATATATATATATATATATATATATATATATATATATATATATATATATGTATATATTTTTAATCATTAGACATTCTTTTATGGCATATTGGTGACTTTTATGTATTTAATGTATATGCGTAATTTTGTAGCCTTGAAGATGCATCATGTGATGTTAAATAAACCTGGGAGGGACATGCCTTTATATCTTCATCATGAGAGTTTGTCGGTTCTGTTCCCCTTGGGATACATGCATACATGCACACACACACACACACACATATATATATATATATATATATATATATATATATATATATATATATATATATATATATATTATATATAGATATATATACATACATATATATATATAAATATATATATATATATATATATATATATATGTATATATATATGTATATATATATATATATATATATATATATATATATATACATATATATATATATATATATATATATATATATATATATATATATATATATATATATATGTGTGTGGTGTGTGTGTGTGTATATATATATATATATATATAAAAAATATATATATATATATATATATATATATATATATATATATATATATATATATAATATATATATATAATATATATATATATATATATATATATATATATATATATATAGATACATATAAATACACGTATATATACACCTTTATATGCACATACATAAATACCTACATATAACTTAAAATCCACGGTAGAAAGGAAAGTGAAAAAGGGACTTCTTGGGAAAGTACTTTCATAGTATATTCTATATTTTCAAGTTCACATTAAATATAAAAGAAGTTGACAGGCCTTTATATACAGAAAACAGAAGGAGGGGAGGGGTTAGAGTATATCTTTCCTTATATCTTGCTTAAAGAACATGCCGCTCAGATTAATAAACTGTAACCCCGCCCCATCTTGCTGTATTGTATATGAAGGCCTGTCAACTACTTTTATATTCAGTGTGACCTTGAAATTGTGGAATATACTACGAAAGTACGTTTCTCAGCAATGTTTTGTTTCACTTTCTTTTCTATACCGTGGATGTAAGGATCAATATTATTCTCAAGTATTATGTGCTCCTTCGTACGTTATATAAATAATTATACACACACACACACACACACACACACATATATATATATATATATATTATATATATATATATATATATATTATATATATATATATATATATATATATATCTAATAAAAGGAGCCCATAAAAACACCAAAATATAGAGAGAAAAAGTACTATATTTCAGAGACTGCTGTTTCCCTCTTCAGGTAGATGAATGAGAAAAGTTTACAGAAAAGGTGGTATTTTATACCAAGAGGTCCATCCACTGGCAAGCCAATTTAGTTTACCCCCGATGATAATCTTATTTTAATCTTCTTAAGCGTGGGTTGAATGAAAACCTTGTCGATCGTATCTGAAATCCATGCTCCTTTTGAGATGTTCATTCACCTGGTCTCTCTTTTATTAAGCCGATTCCATCATTTGACTCTTGTACCGGCAGTTGC
>NC_061107.1:95467237-95469737 GCF_015104395.2 Macrobrachium nipponense
TATTTTCACCGGGACTTGCAAGAAATGAATTATTTTTCAATATCCTTTGTATTAATGTTTTCAGTCAAAACGTTTTCCAACGGATCCCCATCCAAAAGGTACTTTGGAAGCTCAGGTGGCAAGAGTTTAGAAAATAAAACAATAGCTGCAGAATTCTTATTACAGTTACATATGAACCTGGTAAAATAAAGTTACCAGTAGAGTGTGTATGTATGTATATGTACACACACATATAAATATTTATATGCATACTATATATATATATATATATATATATATATATATTATATATATATATATATATATGTAGCACGAAGGAACACGTTCTTGGGAATATCCTTTAATCCACGGTTAGAAATAATGAGTGAAAAACTGGGAACTTGGAACAAGTACTTGCGTATTACATTCTAAATTTTCAAGTTCATACTGAATAATAGAAGATGACAGACCTTTATATACGAAAACAGAAAACTGTAACCCCGGCCCCTGCCCCTTTTTTGTTTTTGTATACAAAGGTCTGTCAACTTCTATTACATCCATGTGAACTTGGAAATGTAGAATATACTACCCAAGTTCTTTGTTCCAAGTACTCAGTTTTCCACTCACCTTTCTACTGCGGAATCAAGGGTATATATATGTATATGTATATATATATATATATATATATAATATATATATATATATATATATATATATATATATATATATATGTGTGTGTGTGTGTGTGTGTATATATATATATATATAATATATATATATATATATACATATATATATATATATATATATACTATATATCTATATATATATATATATATATATATATAATATATATGTAAGTGTGTGTGTTTGTATAACTGAATCACGAAAGTTCGGAACGTGATAAATGTATAAATAAAGGTATAAGGCACTAAGGAAAGTGAAACACTGGATCGCTGCAAAATCTTTCGACTCAACGTCCTATACTGAGCTAAATAAAGGACGTTGAGTCGAAAGATTTTGCAGCTACCCCAGTGTTTCACTTTCCTTCGTGTCTTATATACCTAGTGTGTGTATGTTGAGACGTTTGGCTGAAAAACAGATAACTCACAAAAGGTTAAATAAATCCAGTAACAATAATAATAATAGTAATAATAATGAAAGAACAGAAAAGAAAATCCAAGCGAGAAAGTCAAAAACCCCCCCCCCCTCAAAACCTCCCGTGTTCTTCTCATTCCACGTGATGTGCCAATTGTCCGACTAATGAACTTGCTGTTGTAAAACAGTCAGAGAAAAATAGGGAAAGGAAAACTTTCACCCCAAAAAATGTTGTCTTGTTTGTTGCAGCCCAGTGTTTGGGTTTCATTTACTCGGTAAATGGAATGGTCTATTTTTTTTCTTTTTTTGTCGACCGCAGACGTCGGAAAAAATGGAAATAAAACCGTCATTGACATAATTGCAGCCATTTAGCTGGCTTCACCTCCTGTTTTACAATTTATGACGCGATTTTTGTTACGTTAAAGAGGTCACGAGAACAGTGAAAGTACAATTGGTAGAAAAAATATTCATATAATTTATAATGATAATTTCAATTAAATTACTAGCAATGATCTAATAGAACTCTTCGAAGGCACAATACTACCTGGCAACCGGAGATACACGAAAATAATCGAATACGTTCAGACTGTCAAACGAATCTACACACACACACACACATACACATCTGTATATATATATATGTGTGTGTGCGTGTGTGTTTGTGAATGTATATATATATATATAATATATATATATATATATATATATATATATATATATATTATCTATATAGATATATATATATAATATATAATTTATATATATATATATATATATATATATATATATATATATATATATATATATTATATATAAACATACATCATGTGCTTGCATGTGTATGTGTCACTGGTTATTAATTTCTTGTCACCGAAGAGAAAGCCAGAATTAATCCTACGTCATATGAAAATGACTAGCCTGTTTCTTAAAAAATCTATGGTTCCTGTTTACCGATGCAGGACGTTTTATTTGTTGATAAAAAGAACTAAGGGAGACTCGACCACAACGATTTACACAAATGGCAAAGAATAATGAAGAGTCTTCGAAGTTGTAAGTCACGTCATACAATAAAATAAAAACTGCTCGTGTTCGGATATCAAAATGACGGTGCTGCGAAGGAAAGGGTCGTGCTGTAAAACAATTGTAGGACAAGTGGCGATTGCAGCTGATACAAATGGCCCTTGAAGTAGAAGTTCTAGAAACTTTCAGGAGATTACTAAGCTTAAGGAACTCGGTCATCCTAATTCCTTCTTACCCGACCTCCTCAGCCCAAGAATTTCTTTAGCTCATCAGGAATCGTGAAATTACAACAGAAAGTACAGAGAATGTACATCACTCTTCCAACCTTACTTGTAATCTGAATTCAGCTCATTTTAACATCTACAAGTCAAGGTTAACAGGTTTACTTCAAATGAATACTTAT
>NC_061107.1:95474737-95479737 GCF_015104395.2 Macrobrachium nipponense
TTGCAAGCGGCTATTAGAGCGATTAGAAAAACAAATCTACAATTACGTAACTTTGCAAATAAAATGCTGTATTTAAAAAGTGATTCAATGCATCGTACAGATTCTCGGAGGCTTTCTTTATAGCTTCACATATAAAACTGAAAATATATTATGGGCAATTACATAACTGTGGATTTTATATCTAGTATAAAACTGAATCGTCTCTATTTAATACCAAGACAAGCACGGAATCATTTAATGGCCTGATGTAGTTCCTCGTTGGACGAGTGGTTTTCGCACTCGGCTACCAATCCGATGGTCCGAAGTTCGATTCCAGTCTGGGCCAACGCGGAATCAGAGGAACTTATTTCTGGTGACAGAAATAAATTTCTCGATATAATGTGTTCGGATCCCACAATAAGCTGTAGGTCCCGTTGCTACGTGACCAATTGGTTCCTAGCCACGTAAAAATATCTAATCCTTCGGGCCAGCCCTAGGAGAGCTGTTAATCAACTCAGTGGTTGGTTAAACTAAGATATACTAAAACTAAATGGCCTGATGTTCTTCGTATCTTTCAGCCTCAACAACACAGAAGTGAAATCATTTTATTTAAACAGAATACGTTATCGTGGGCGTCTAAGGTAAGCCCACATGGGGAAAAGGGGAAACCCCTTCTCTTAGCGACCCACTGCATGTACTAATTCGCCTCGCTGTCTGTACATACTCGTATCTGCTCTACTCACACATTCCAGCTTGCCTTTTACACAGAAAAATAGTGAATCATATCCTTCTTCCTCTGCTTCCTGCATTGCTGCATAATCGACCCAGCATGCTTGGAAAGTGCAGGCATCCATACTTACAATCACACATATACATACTCACACACACAAACACACATACACACACACATATATATATATATATATATATATATATATATATATATATATATATATATATATATATATATATATATATTATATATATATGCTTAAAAAATCACAGTAGATGCTCGTGACTTCATAAATAAGCGAATACCACGGGAAAATGATAGTCAGAAATCCAAGCGCTTCGTCTTTATTCAGACATCGTCAAGGAGCTACTAAAGTACAATTGGAGAGGAAGGCCTCAGGTACAAACAAGATCAGGAATACCAGATCGTTAATTATCAAAAGGGTAAAAATTAAAAGGGATAATCCAGGATTATCGGATATCACACGGTCACAAACTTAAACAGATTCTGACCCTAACCGAAATTACAAAGTATCTTTACAGTACAAAACTTGTAAAAAACTGAATATATTAATTTGTTGCTTATATTTATCTACAACTTTTTTCATTATGAAAGCAATCAAGTTTAAATAAACCAAGACTTAAATTTAGAACATTTCTATTATTTGATTTGATAAAACAAGATTCAATGATATTCCTTTTAACTGTGTCATTACATGGGGACTAAGGCTCTTGCTTGACTCCAGTTAATAGGATGGTCTAAATCTCTCATATGTACAAATAATGCATTCGATATTTGCCCAGTTCTCACAATATTGATGTTGCTTGAGACGCTGTGAAAGAGATTTGCCGTTCTGTCCGTAATAGACTTTATCACACTTTTTGCAAGGAATTTCATATATGCAGCTGGAAGATCTTTAGGAGAATTTTTGATTACTAAACTCTTGAGATTAATATTACTGAAAACAACATTTATGTTAAAAAGCTTTAAAAATTCTAGGAATATCTAAAAACCTTTCATCATAAGGTAATTTTAGAATGTTATGCTTACTAAATTCAAGTTTTGTCATTAGTTGAATAAAATATTTTTCTAGCTCTTTTCCATGCCACATCTACAAAAGAGCTAGAAAAACATTTTATTCAACTAATGACAAACTTGAATTTAGTAAGCATAACATTCTAAAATTACCTTATGATGAAAGGTTTTTAGATATTCCTAGAAATTTTAAAGCTTTTTAACATAAATTGTTTTCAGTAATATTAATCTCAAGAGTTTAGTAATCAAAAATTCTCCTAAAGATCTTCCAGGCTGCACATATGAAATTCCTTGCAAAAAGTGTGATAAAGTCTATTACGGACAGAACGGCAAATCTCTTTCACAGCGTCTCAAGCAACATCAATATTCTGTGAGAACTGGGCAAATTTCGAATGCATTATTTGTAACATATGAGAGATTTAGACCATCCTATTAACTGGAGTCAAGCAAGAGCCTTAGTCCCATGTAATGACACAGTTAAAAGGAATATCATTGAATCTTGTTTTATCAAATCAAATAATAGAAATGTTCTAAATTTAATAAGTCTTGGTTTATTTAAACTGGATGCTTTCATAATGAAAAAAGTTGTAGATAAATATAAGCAACAAAATTATATATTCAGTTTTTTACAAGTTTTGGACTGTAAAGATACTTTGTAATTTCGGTTAGGGTCAGAATCTGTTTAAGTTTGTGACCGTGTGATATCCGATAATCCTGGATTATCCCTTTTAATTTTACCCTTTTGATAATTAACCATCTGGTATTCCTGATCTTGTTGGACCTGAGGCCTTCCTCTCCAATTGTACTTTAGTAGCTCCTTGACGATGTCTGAATAAAGACGAAAGCGCTTGGATATCTGACTATCATTTTACTGTGGTATTCGCTATATATATATATATATATATATATATATATATATATATATATATATATATATATATGATAGATGTGGATGGATGGATGGATGGATAGATAGATATACTGTATATTGATGTGTGCATTGGCTTCTATATGTTTTAGCCCCAAGTGAAGTTGCATATTTCTCTCGTTCACTAAGCTATGAATTTTGCTATTTACTTACTTTCCCAAATTCTCGTTTCAGACTGGAACCAGTTTTCCGTAGTCTGTATGCATTGGCATGCCCCTCCGTCACAACAATGTCACCAAAGTATTATTAATTCCGCTTCCTAGCATATTTTTTAAGATGGTTTTAGAGAAATGATACGGTATTTGTTCCCTGTTTGTTTCCTATATCTGTATTATAAAATTCAATCGGCAGACCGTTCCGTAATATCAATAAATTCTTTTTGAGAATATCTGTCATCGCTTTGCAATGCCTAAATAATTTTCAACTTGCCTTGTACTTCATATACGTATACATACATATGATATATACATATACAGGCAGTCCTCAGGTTACGTCAGATTCAGGTTGCATCATTCTGGACTTAAAAGGTGCTTACGAATTGAAGGCTGTTTTGAGAACTGGCAAACAGCATCCCATAAGTCTGGTTGTTCCTCTGAAGTAACACATATTGGCGAGTACAGTGATGCTCAAATAGGATGCTACATGATTCTTTTGGGGTATTCCAAGATCTCAGATGCCTCGTAAAATGTACTGTTGCCATGTAGTGTTCAAGTTTGTGTTTTCATTCCAGTGGCATACACGTTGATAAGTTTGTGAATATACAGCGCACATTACTTTTCCTGTGTAATAAATACATTATTTGAAACAGATAATTACATATCTGTAAATAGAATCCATGACCTGAGGGGTCATTGGTGAATTAGGAGCGTCCTACGTGACTATCACAAATCTAGATCATGCTGTGCAATGCCTGCAGTAGCCTGGTTTACGTTTGTTTGGATACATCATCATTCCTTAAAATTGTTAAGTACTCACAACACCTTCCATGGGAAGCGTTGACTGTTAACCTGCGCCGGAAACTTGTAACTTCCGAGCCGGCGGACTACTTATGTCTTTTTATGTGAATCGCTGAGATAGCTAGTGTTTCGCTATCGACACGATGCTTTGAGAAGTTAGTTCATTTCAAGTTATCAAACGGAACGGTCTCCTGACCGAACCCTCTCTCTTGTGATGGAGTTGAGAAATAAAGTTGTTTTACAGTTATCAACTTCTCCGTTTTAATCATCTCCCTTATCCTAAGAAGAATCACTTTACTAAGATACAATGTAGGAGAGAAGAAAAGAAGAACCAGTAATGCTTACGAACAACAGTCGTAAGAAAAGACAAACAGTCTTTCCCCAAAGCGGAAGAACTTACACCTGCAGCAATATTGATGTGATCTCTTTTATGCACTGGTATCATTGGTAATTTATGTGAACTTAATTAGATGTATAAAATTTTCTTTTGTATTGATTAGCTCGAGGCACAGGGTCACAGGTTGGCAGTGCAGTCTGTGTCAAAACACACAGCTTGCTACTCGAAATGGTCATTGTAACCAACTCCGCAGCAGTTCTAAGAGGCTAACAAACAATATATGATTTTGAAATAAAAATATAAATTTCGAAGAGTTTCCTTTGAATCTGGAATCTATAGGCCTGAAAAATAAAAATTCGAAGGCTCCTGAGTTGCAACATAGTTTACTAAAGGATTTATGTCTAGAGATGAATCGTTTAGTGTAAGGAGTATTAATAACAAACTTCTTGATCAGGTTTCACTTATTCTCCATAGTCGCGATATATAGATATATATACATATATATATATATATATATATATATATATATATATATATATATATATATATATATAATCTGTGTGTGTGTGGGTGTATGCTGATATATTTTACGTTAATGCAAATACGACCAAGACTAGACTTGTCCAATAGTAATCTGCCGAATATTCTGACTTCAGCTTGACAGTAGTGTTATATATTTATTAGAAACAAATATAATTTAATATGAAACCCGCTGGCAAAGGTTTAAAGGCAAACCCGCCCCAGTCCTATAACGTTCATAATGCCGATAGTCCTCGTCTGTAGTTAATTAGATGATATTGCATGTATATTCATCATATTGTTGCCCTGATGCCGTTGTTTTTGCAAGTAGCTTCTAAAGAAGGCACACATATGTCTTTGCATGCACGTCGCTATACTTCATGCCTCTTAGCAGCTTTTAAGATATCCTTGGAAAAATATTCACTTCCACTTATCGAAAACCCAACGTTAACAGTTTTTGGAAATCGAAATAGTCTAAGGAATAAAATAAGTTCATTCAAAATGCATAAAATA
>NC_061107.1:95485144-95490144 GCF_015104395.2 Macrobrachium nipponense
CCTGATTGTTTCAAGTTCTTTGTTAAGAAAATCTGGGGAGCAAATTCTCAAGGCTCCAAGAAATAAATTACTTGCTATACCGAATTTAACTGAAATATCATGATAGCTGTAAAGATATATGTGTGAAAGTGAGAATGTCGCTCTCCTGAGGGCAGTGAATTTGTAGTTGTTATTAGTTCTGATGACTAAAACTCCTAGAAAGGGGATTTGGTTATTTTTTTTCCATTCTACTTAAAATTTTATACTTGGTCCCATGGAATTTAAATTTTGTAGGAAGACATCAAAATCGCCCCACTCACTTTTCCAGTATGTTATGATGTCGTCTACATAACGAAGCCAAATCACATCTTCAGGTTTGATAGGATTTATAGAAACAACATCGGATTAACAGAGACCCCAGACATCACCTAAGGGCATATCTCCAACTATATATTTCGATAATGTAACAACTTCTGTCATTCACTACTTAATAAGGTTAGGAGCTAGTCCACCGAAATATAGCGCTTAGCTTTAAATCATAGTATTTTAATGGACTTTTTATACTTGAGACATATCCTGTATTTAAACAGAATTTATTTGCATAAATATATAAATATATATATATATATATATATATATATATAATATATATATATACATATATAATAATATATATATTATATAATATTTATATATATATATATATATATATTATATATATATATATATATATATATATATATATATACTATATATATATATATTATATGTATATATATATAGTTATATATATTTATATATATATATATATATAATATTATATATATATATAAATATATATATAAGGAACTGTAATAGCCACAATATACTATATATCAGCGTATTCCCAGTTTCAGGGACGGTCTCAGGATAGCACATCACCTGCACCGTCGGTCATATATATGCGAGGTCATGTAGGCTTAACCCCCACGGTGCTGAATAGTTATTCCGTTCGCCAAGTCATCTGTATTCGTCTGCAGGTTTATATTCGAGGGGGATATGCATTCCCAATTCAGCAGAGCTTCAAAAAACAATGGCATGGTTTTTTTTAGGTGATTTAGAAGATACTGAACAGGACGCAAATACTCATATTTAAATGTATATATATATATATATTTAAATATGAGTATTTTGCGTCCTGTTCAGTATCTTCTAAAATCACCTAAAAAAAACCACCTAGCCATTGTTTTTTGAAGCTCTGCTGAATTGGGAATGCATATCCCCCTCGAATATATATATATATATATATATATATATATATATATATATATATATATATATATATCTATATCATATATATATGAATATATAAATATATATATGTATATATATACATATATATATAAATATAAATATGTATATATATATACATATCTATGTAGCCCAGAATATATAGATGAGGAAATAGATAAGACTCGGAATACAGGCAAGAAACTGAGATATCCAGATAATGTACTAAACAATGCATTAAAAGCGGCAAAAAAAAGACCCAGTATCAAAATCAA
The DNA here is from genome assembly GCF_015104395.2 of Macrobrachium nipponense. Taxonomy (NCBI): domain Eukaryota; kingdom Metazoa; phylum Arthropoda; class Malacostraca; order Decapoda; family Palaemonidae; genus Macrobrachium; species Macrobrachium nipponense. Next base: position 95,486,668 of record NC_061107.1, read on the forward strand.
AAAGAACCTTACAACAACAAAAATTTGCTTGTACTACCTTATAAATAATATGAAAGATATCCCACATCTCCTGAAAAGAATTTTGGTGTTAATGTAGTTTTTAAAAACAATAAAACAATGAAACAGGTACTTATTTAAGAACTCCCCCGACAATGCTAAGGATGTGTATATAAAATCCCGTGTAAGTCTTGTGACAACTTTTACATTGGTCAAACGGGGAAAGCACTGGAAAAAAGAATAGAACAACATAAACAATGTATGAGATATGCACAGGGAAATAGTGGTATATTTGTACATGTTAGTAAGAACAATCATGCTATTAACTGGGAAGGGGCAAAAAGGCTGGTGTGTTCTAATAATGCATTGGAAAGGAATATAATTGAATCTAGTTTTATAAAAGAAAGTTACAACAATAATTTGAACATCAGTCAAGGAATGTATAAACTTGATCCTTTAATATCAAAAGAAATTGTAAACTGTTTAAATCTTAAGGTTGGCTGTAGAGATATATGAAAAATAGGAATTGGTTATATATTTGTAAACACAGTAAAGGGCAGTAGTGGTAATGAGATGTTCAACCCCGCCTCCCTGACACCTGTCAGGTGTGGACTTGTACCCTAAGCGGTAGTATCCCTTGAGAATTTATTGTAAATTTTAGCCTAATGATTTTTGAAAGCCACTCCTACCTTGACACCTGCCTGTGGGTGGATCTGCAGTCTCAACCGGTTTGTGTGTATGTTCGTAGTACTGTGTTTGTAGTATATATACTCGTGAATTCTAATACTATGTATCAGTCCTTTGTCAATGGCTTGAAAATAAAGCCGAAACCGGTCAGGACCTACACCCTGTCTCTTATTTTTCACCTGTGGATATGTGTGATAAATGAATCACGTGCTAAAGTGATTATAATCATGTATATATATATATATATATATATACTATATATATATATATATATATATATATATATATATATATATATATATATATTATATATATAATATTATATTATATATATATATATATATATATATATATATATATATAAGACTGTTGTAGGAGGAAGTACATCTCAGTTGGTCTTTGAAATACATTTATTGCGACGTTTCAAAACACAAAGGTTTCATTTTCAAACTATAAAGACACAAAACGATAAAATTAACATTAAAAGCGATAAAATACAAATACAAGACACAATATATTGTAAATAACAAGATAAAAACTAGTTGTAGCAGAACTAATCATTAAGGGAGAAAGGAAGGACGGAAGTCAGCAGGAATAAACCAGAAATGACCGGCAACAGCTCACGTAAAATCAATGGCTATAAAAATTTGAACCTAGTCACTGTTTTTATGGCTTTAAATTAAACTCTCTATCCACATTACTTCCTCTTGCCTTCTCACTTACATCTAGTTTGGAGTTTTTTTCACGAAGAAATCAACTTTTTACGTCAATATTTTACAAGCAATTTTTCCCACTACACTTTTTCACAGGTATGTTTTTAAACTTTTTAATAGCTTTTTCATTCCTAGTCTCCTTACCTAATGTGCCTATGCTTCCATTCTACGCAAATGTACCTTTAATCCATGGCAGAAATTTCTATGATGCACTAAGAAAACTCATATTTAATTATATACCAGATATCAGATTTGATATCATCCCGGCAAATCCACTTAGTTTAGGTTGTTAGTTCAAATTCAAGGATAAACTTGACCTCTTGATGACCTCATGTGTTGTATACAAGTTTAATTAATTGCCCTAGATGTAATCTGGGAACCTACGATTGATTACCATAAGGGCGTTAGCTATCGAAGTGGTAACAAACTTGCTAATCCTGAATTTTCTAACATCAGACAACAAGCCAATAAATGCAACCATAATATACAATACATAGATTTTGAAATATTAGGACGGGAACCGAGTGGTAAACTACTGACAATTCCCTGGAGTCCTTGCTTATCTAACAGCGTGTTCCTCAATTGAACACGCAATCTTCCTCGACAACTCTTTACCTTACGTGAGTTATTGCCGGTCATTTCTGGTTTGTTCCGGCTGACTTCCGTCATTTCTTTCTCTCTTGATGGTTGGTTCTGCTACAACTAGTTTTTATTTTGCTATTTATTATGTATTGTGTCTTGTATTTGTAATTTAGCGCTTTTAATGTTAATTTTATTGTTTTGTCTTTATAGCTTGAAAATCAAAACCTTTGTGTTTTGAAACGTCGCAATAATTGTATTTTAAGGACCACCTGAGATGTCCCTCCTCCTACAACAGTCTTCTGTTATTCAAGTTACTAGTAACCGCCATATATTAGAACTTTATATATTTCATATATATATAATATATATATATATAATATTAATATATATATATATATATATATTTATATATAATATATATGTATATAATATATATATATAGTATATATATATAATATTATATATAATATATATATATATATATATATATGTGTGTGGTGTGTGTATGTATATGTATGTATGTATGTATGTATGTATAAACGTCTTTAAGGACAAACAGTAATTGAAAGTGTGTAAAAAAAAAAAAATCTCAGGTGTTCACAACCTGTTCTCACATATTCATCCTCAATTGAACTTTCAGTATCAAACGACATAATAAGAAAGAAGAATATCTCGATAAACCAAACAAAAACTTTTTTCAGTTTTCTTCTGAAGATTGAAAGAGAAACCCAAAAAATTACTGTGTATAACGTGTTTACTTATTAGTATTTACATTTTATTTTACTCATCACTCGAGTACTTTCAGGCCCTATTTTGAAAAAGTGCCTCAGATAGGGGCTGAAAGTACTCGAGTGTTGAGTAAAATAAAATGTAAATACTTATAAGTAAACACGTTATACACAGTAATTTTAGTCTCTTACTCTACAAACGTTTGCCTTCAAGACTGTTGCTTTTCCCAGAGACAATCTATTTTGTTGTGGATTTACAATAACACATCAGAGCTGTATATAAAACCCTGAAGCAAAAAGCATGGAAACTAATTGGATATAACTTTCTTCGTAAATGTGCACACATAAACGCAAAATGGTATTCATGGAAATTCTCGCTCCATATTATCATAAGCAATTTCTTACCTAATAGTGATTAACTTTCTCAGGAAAGAAAACATATTTAAAACCTTATCTTAGAGAGAAAAATTTAATATTTTTAGAGGTAATCACTCATTTCACATTCATTAACAGTCAAGTACTTAATTATAAAATTTATAACTGTAGTGGAGTCATTTTCTGACAACTCATAAAAGATCTGGTGGAAGAGTGGTTTAAATGTATGCGTTGGAAAACACGGGCGGTTGAGATGCGTCCTGGGCCCCTTTATACATTGTTTCTCATGCGGAAATTTCGCTGTTATAGGTTGTCACATGGTATTCATCTTTTATAAGATGAAAACGAGTGCGAAATACATTTTGGTATAGCATTGTTTAGCTATCTGTCTCTAG
>NC_061107.1:95500144-95512644 GCF_015104395.2 Macrobrachium nipponense
AAAACAATTGAAGGTTGCTGCACACACCAGCTGCATTAAAATTTCTACAGTTGCATGCATTTTTGTAATTCGCATTGTGAAGATGATAAAATATCATTAAGCTCTAGACACCTGACCATTAACCTAGTTATGGAAGTCTATGTAACTTGTCGATAACTGGATACAAAAATAGGAACTTTTCCGTGCTTGAGAAATGGTAACATTGTCTATGTCTAATAACTTCAAGGAGGTGATTTTATTCCGTAATTAGCTAATTTTGAAGAGTATGAAATGTAATTCTCGGAAAAGGACCAAACATTTCATAAAGAATTTCACGTAAACCACGCTCGGGGTTGTTACTACAAGCTACCAAAGGAGCTATTCCATCTTTCAATGAAAGTCATATTAGAAGCTTCGCCCTTTTTAATGACAAGTCTGTACTTTACAGTTCTTCCAGTCTTCTAAATTGATGTCCTGGGTAAGTGTTTTGAGACACGAACAAAATCATCTGCAAATATCTGCAATTATGTTACCTGCAATTACGGCACCGGTAGTGTGTACATTATTACCTTTCGACAAATAGGTCCAGGGGTCTTGAAGGACACTCCGGGGGACAAATTTCTGATAAAAGCTGAATTGCATACACCCCATATAACCAGATGACTTCATACAGTGTACAAAAGCTTTATGGGATATCTGTTTAGCATATCCTTTTTTTTTTCATTTATATAGCTTTTTTGGCATTATGCCAAGCACTGGGGCAACTAAGGCCATTCAGCACTGAGATGGAAATTTAGAGTAAAAGGTTTGAGAGGTGTTACAGGAGGAAAACCTCGCAGTTGCACTACGAAACAATTGTTAGAAGAGGATGGGCAGTAAGATGGAAGAAAGAGAATATGAACGGCGGTACAGTAAAAGGAATGAAAGTAGTTGCAGCTAGGGGCCGAAGGGACTCTGCAAAGAACCTTAAGTAACGCTTACATTGCACCGCTGTTTAGCATATCGGTAGTGTTGTGAGCTATTGCACAGTAATATCCACGATCCGTTTACTGTGATATCGCATGCTGGAATTCCTTCTCTTATCACTGATTAGTAGATGAAGCCTTATGTAGAAAACATCCATACTATCAACCACTTCACATAGATACACAGAATGTTTAGCATCAATGTATCGGACTCCATATACACACCCTATTCTCAAAATCACTCTCAAACCAAAACAGTAATTTTCCATACAACGTATTCTAACATAGTCTGTTTTCCACATTAAAGCTTTTTCTTTCCCTCAATTATTTATCTGGTATATGTACACTACCAACAACCTCCACATTGGAACTATTGATTCTATCATACTTCATTGTACTTTATTCTTGTTATATAGGTGTTACGTAAAAATTACTTGATCCGCAGTCCCTGTCGCTTTACTAACCTCACATTACTTTATCCTTTTGAAAAAAAAAAAACTTTCATGTGTAATACTTCCTCGGTGAAATTCCTACCGGACATTTTTTATTGTATACCAAGTATAATATGCCTTGTAGTTCTTGTAGTTGCCTTTATCACCTTTACAGTACGTAAATTCTGGAATAGTAATGTAACTTGAACTTCAATATCAATATTCTTAGTACTATAAGTCTGGATTACAACTCCTTTAAAACACTGAAAAGGAATATCTGCTGAAAGTAGTTTACATGAGGATTTTTTTTTCCTCGGTGCCAGTCACCTCTGGGAGTTGCTGGTTCTCTAATATAAGTTCAGCGCGCAAGAGCTCTGGCACAAAATCGAGTTATTGGATATATGTCGTAGCGGATATGCACAGCGTAGAAATATCACTGGCAACGTTGTGTCCAAAACCGGCGTCATTCTGGTCGTTTACACTCAGTGGCGGATCTAGAAATCTTTCATTGGTGGGGCACTTAGGCTTTATTTATATATATATATATATATATATATATATATATATATATATATATATATATATATATATATATGTATGTATGTAATATTTATATATAATATAATAATATATATATATATATATATATATATATATATATATATATAGATAATTATATATAATATATATATATATATATATATATATTATAATATAATATACTATATATATATATTATATATATATCTATATATATATATATAATAATATATATATATATATTAATATAATATATATACATACATATATATATATATAATATATATATATATATATATATATATATATATATATATGATACATTATATTCTATATATTAATTTGGCAACATGTTGCTACTAAGAGTGATTTGTTGAAAGAAAAGATTGTTCTATTATTCATTTTCATGGGGGTTTGGGCGCGTGACCAGGTGCCCCCACCCCTTAAATCCGCCACTGTATTACACTAGAATCTTCAGTTTACGTTTGGTACATAACCGAAAATACTCATAGCTACTATTGTAATTTTGAAAGTCTATCTAATGACCAAAGCTGTATTTTGTACTTCCATGTTAAGCCATAGCCACACAATGAGTTAAATTTGTGTGTTGTATATGACAAAAGAGTTAATAAATTTAGTAGAACAAATAAAAAGTCTCCGAACAACAAACAATAGCAGATAATTTTTTTGTAGAAATGTTTCAAGTTTGTAAGCAATTCACACAAAAGCCTATCAATAGCCGTCCATTTGATAAGTTCACCTAAACCTTCGCCATTAAGATGTATTTTGACTGTTTAGTCATTTGATAAAAATAGCGGGGAGGCCGATTTTGTAACAGTGACCTTAATTGCCTTGACTGAAGATGTCTCCCTTTGCAGTTAACAACGGTATCTTTATTGATAAGAATATATCTATTTGGAAGAAGGACTTGTAACATTTATCCTCTTAATGATAAAATTGATGCCAGCAAGAATATAAGATTTATAAAAAAAAATCTTCTTAAACGGGATGGATGCAATAAAGCAAGCTTGTGTTTACTTCCCAGGAGCAAGAGGAAATACATTCGCGTTCGTAACCTCGGCTGCATGTGTAACCAAGGACAATGTAAATACAATTTTGGTTTCTAGATCCACAGCCGTTTGGCTGCCAACCTTGGAAATCAAATCTTAAGGGGACATAAGTCGTCCGTTTCCTTGCAACAGACTTGAAAAATAAGAATGACACAAAGATTGCCGTTCAATGTTTGTGGACGCTTGTATGGATAAACCACTATTTCCTTGTGGGAAATATATATATATATATATATATAATATATAATATATATATATATATATATATATATATATACCTATATATATAATATATATTTAAATTATATATATATATATATATAATATATATATATATATCTATATATAGATCTAATATATATATAATATTTATAATAATATATATAATTATATATATATTATTATTATTATATATATAAATAAATATATATAAATAATATATATATTATATATATATATAATTTTAATATATCTATATATATATATATATATAAAGATCAAATATAATACTTATACTTAAACAAGTCAAAAAAGCTCCAAAGAAATATTCTGTACTGAGCATAATGTTGTCTGGAACTCTCGGCCACGGCACATGACACTCTCAGCCGAGATCCGTAAAAGTTAGGCCACAGCCCGGTGGTGGCCTGTGTTGTTGGCGCCAATAGTGGTACCAGACGCACGGACATGGCTAATGTTAACCGTAAATAAAATCAAAACTACGCAGGATAGAGTGCTGAAAATTGGTATGTTTGATGACTGGAGGATGGACGATCAACATACCAATTTGCTGCCCTTTAGTCTCTGTAGTTTTTAAGATCTGAGGGAGGATAGCAAAAGCACCGACGGACAGACAAATAGCCATCTCAGTAGTTTGCTTAGAGAACTAAAACCAAAGGGCGTCAGGTTTACCAATAATATTTTGTTTCGTCCGTATTCGACTTTCTGATTTCACATCAACAGAGGAGAGTTGATGGAACAATCCATTCGTACATTTGAAACTTGGATGCCCAGGAGACTAAATGTCCTCCTGCTATCATCCCTGCGTCACCTCGTATGTCACTCACATCTACGCTCATCCTACAGTCATCTGAAATAAGTGCTCTCATTTACCTGTACGAAAATTTTACTCTCATTTTCCCACCACCTATATTATTAGTTCATATTCTATCTCAACTGGTCTCTCTGCCCCTCATAACCGAACGTTTGCTGATATTTATTCTCAGATTTCTTCTCTTACAAGCACTTTGAAATTCAAACTTACATATATATAGTATATATATATATATATATATATATATATATATATATATATATATACATATATATATATATATATATATATATATATATATATACTATTATATAGTATATATATATATACTTTATATTTATGTATACTGGTATATATATGTAAGTGAACTTAAATTTAAGCACTTGCACTCGAAGTTAGTAAATCTAAACACAGGTTCAATTAGAAAATTGGCAATTCATCGAAGGTGATCACTGAATTCGATCTTGCAAGAAGCAACGGTAAAGAAAGTCAGGAACCTTACTGGGAGGGAGAGAGAGAGAGAATTTTGATGCAACATTTTTATGGCCATCGAATAAATATGACACCTTATTGTTTATAGTTATGTAATTCTATATGTAGTGATTCAGTTCATTTAAACTACCAACATCATTTTCGTTTAGTATAATTTTCTCGAATTATTCCCTTTGAATTTTTTCATGTCCCTAACTTTCCTTCCTCTCTTAGAGAGTTATCATTCCTTATTCCATATACAGCACGACCATGGTCATGGGGAAGCGTTAATAGATGAAAATAAAAAGGGAACAGTCTTGCATTGCAGAATGCATGCTAATGAGTAGTCGCACTGAGCCAGAAATTAGATTTTATCCTGTACAGAAAGTGGCTGTTTCAAAGAAGGCTCTCCGACTTTAATGATTCCAAGTTGATTGTTTCTACCTCAGTATTCATATTGTTTATATATTTTCAGGTGACTAATTGGCGAGCATATAGCAATTAGACAGAATATATTTGATGTCCTTTACATACTTGGAGAACCATTAAAATTTATACATCGTACACTTCCATTACCGTTTTCATGTTCGTGCAAATGCAAAGGGTGACGGTCAATTGTCTTACATCGTATATATAAAAGTTAAAGTTTCTATGTTTGTATGTGTGTCCATATGTTTGTGCGCTATATAAATATGCACCGCTTGGACGATCAAAACAAAATTTGGCATGAGGCCATCAGTTGATCCAACTTAGATAAGAAGGTAGGTTTCAAACCCATACCTCCTTCCTTCCCCCCTCCCCATTCCCTTCGTAACTTTGTAGTACGGTGACCGATCAAGACGAAATATGGTGTGTGGCCATCATTTAACCCATCTAAGATTATAGGTAGGTTTCAAACCCCGTGCCCTCCACTGGAGCCTAAGCTTGCACACACCAGGTACCTTGCAGTAATAGGTGGTACGAGCACCAACCCGAATTAGTGACCGAAAACGATCAGGCAAAGGTCCTTTGGGGCTATGGTATCAGAACAAAAATAGGGTGATACGTGACGTCGACTGACAAAATCAAGAAAGTATCACTCATTGATGTCTTAAAAACATGGGGCACCAAAGTAGGTGGGAAGGAAAGCGGAAAAAATTGATAATTATAAGACCTGAAAATAGAAATAAGAAGGATATAGGATATGCCAGTGGAAATTGTACCCATAATCATAAGGAACACTACTCACGATCCCAAGATCCCTGAAAAGGAACCTGGAAAAACTAGAAGCTGAAGTAGCTCCAGGACTCATGCAGAAGAGTTCGCTACTAGAAACAGCGCACATAGTAAGAAAAGTGATGGATTCCTAAGGAGGCAGGATGTATCCCGGAACCCCACACTATAAAAACCACCCAGTCGAATAAGATGAGTATGATAAAAAAAAAAACGAAACAATAATAATAATTCAGCTTTTATCATCCTGGCCTGTTATCTCAGATGGTCTGCCCTTTCATAAAGTCTGTATCCATTTGATGTTCATACGTATTAAGATCATGTTGGTCAATGCAACAAACATGTCGTACATTCTCTTTAAATCCAAGCTTTGGAACATAACCCCTAAAATTTTAAAGGATGCTGGTGCTTTGTAGCTTGTAGAGAGAGAAGTTGTTATTTTACAAAGCGCTGCCTTTAAATAGCAATTTCTTCCTTTGCAGTTAAATCGTTTATTTGATATACATTTTACTTAAATAGGCATCTGCTGCCTCTTTCTATGGTATTTTTTTCTAGCCAACTGTCGTATTAAAGTTTTGACAGGGTTACAATAACTACGTTCACATTTCTTACCCTAAGTTTTCTCTCTCTCTCTCTCTCTCTCTCTCTCTCTTCTCTCTCTCTCTCTCTCTCTCTCTCTCCCTGAACTTAATTTCATAAACATTTGTGCTTAAAACACTAGATCAATAATCTCACTTGAAGAATATTGAATGGAACAGACTGCTTTATTTCTGCCATTAATGGCAGTTTCTGATAACGAGTGTGTTTAGCTAAATAAGATAAAAAGGCAAAAGGACTCGCGAGAAGAGTCTACAACTGAACAGTATGAAATATATAGGACCGATGAAACCAAAAAAAAGGAGCAGATTATTCTTACTATCGTAAGAGTAGTTTAGTTTATTTTTATTTGAACGTTTTATAATTTGACAGTTTCACAGAATGTTCAGATACGTCAATGTTGAAATTGCCAGCTATTTAAAGAAGTGGAACCTATTCCGATTAGTGCAGAATAATGTTTCTTATTTATTTAAAAAGTTTTAAGGTTTTGGGCTACAAGATATGAAACATTTGTAGGAAAAACTTACTCATACATTACTCTTACAAAGTCCGCATTCGTAACTATTGGTGATATTCGGGATTCGGCTTTTCCTTTGCTCGCCTTGGGATACTTCCCTTGGAACCACGCAACATAACAATCCAGATCCGAAGGGATATACGTATACATACTTTTACTTTCGTGTAAGACAGGAAATGGCCCATATCGAAGCAAAACCATCTTCCGGAAATGACGCCATGACAATATGATATGCAAAAGACAGGACCTGGTAACGGATACAGAAGAGCTGATTCATAATGCCCATGCAACAAATGGAGACGAATGGCTATAAATGTTGAATCCATGACGATGACAATAATTTCGTAAAAGATAAGAAAATTATATTATTGGAAATATTAAAATTGTATACCTGCTTAAGGAAATACACCACATAAAACTTGCGACAGGATTTCATGTGACCCTTTGGAGTAAAAGATTGTGTTGCCTGACTGCTTTACCTTCTCAACACCACAAAACGTATTCGGTAGCTTTATAAAAGTAATTGAAAATGTCAAAAAAAGGAAACACTAGAATTCAACAACCTGTCTCCAAATCAATGCCCAATGTTGACTGATGAAGTGAAAGTGAAACTTCGTGTTTTTCTGAAGAATTCTTTAGAGGCAAAACCATCAAGTAAAAATATCCGATATTGTCAGATACCTTTCTGTACTTTTTTCATTGAACTGCTAACCTAAATTTGAAAAAAAAGGTAAAGAATGATTTCCAATGGGCAATTTATGCCAATTATTCTTCCAGCAAAAACCATTCATTTGCTGGCATTCAAAAGAAACGTAAAGAACCATATAAAAAATCTGCATCATGCAATACTTTCAAGGTTATTTATAATTCTGACAGTGTATGTGCCTGAAAATGGTAAACCAGAATAGAAAAGCGCTACTCATACATTTTTTAATAATGTGTTACCAAGTCAAAGCTTAGAGTAAATAATAAAAAATGCCATTGCTCACTTATCCGTACAAGTAAAAAATACACAATATCATTATATAAATAGCTTTTTTTTCGTCCAGAATGTATTATTTTGTTCTCGTGGTTGCTTGTTCCTGAGATTCTAAACCTTTCACACCTGGAATGGGAATCAACCTGTACATTCAGGTGCAAATTTAAGAACAGCCAAATGTCGGTTTCTTCTACTGCTCACATCAAGAATTTAGTGAATAACTATTCTATGTTCCACTGTATACACACACACACACACACACACACACACACACACACACACACACACACACACATATATATATAATATATATATATATATATATATATATATATATATAATATATATATATATATATATATATATATATATATATATATGAATATATATAATATATGTGTGTGTGAATTTTTATCACTTCACCGTGATTCATATACATGCATTAAGCTACAAATGTCCTATAGTACCCAATTCGCTCTACCTCGGAATTAATATATTTTCATGTATGTTAACCGGAGGGGAATTTTTCAGTCGATGATAATTTTGTCCTGTCGAAATTATCAACGAAAAACTTCTCCTTCGGTTAACATATATGAAAATATATTTGTAAAAAGGAGGAATTTACAGATTCATCATATTTAACTTCCCATGAAGACAGAGTCCGAGCGACAACTTAGAGAAAGCTGATAAATCTTTTCTGGGATGGTGTGACACTAAGATGCTTACTTAAGCAGGTCAATGTTCGTTCTGTGGGTATGTGAGTTCGTGAGGGCTTGTTCAAGGTGCCTTTGAAAACTGGCTGTGACCAGTTATTTGTGGTGTTGACGAAGAGTGTGAATTCATGTGTACTTGTACAAACTATGTCCATTATTAATGGCATGGTTTAGCCAAGAACTAGGGAGACAGCTACGGGAGAAAAGGCAGAATGCTGGGATAGCTATGCGAAAGTTATATTTGTTAAAGTGTGTGAAGTTCCAAGCTGTAATGGGTAAGTGTTATTATGATTTAGCCAAAGGGATGGCTTGTTTTGATATCTTGTAAAGATGTTCTATTTCATTTAATCTTTTGACTTTGTCTTTACAACTGTGTGTGCTCACTAGTGTGTTCTCCTGTCTTTTAAACAGGCGGATCTAGTGAGGGGACCGAGTGTCCTAGTGAGGGGACTGTATTTTGGAGAAGAGAGAGTTGGTGTGACTAATTACTGATTGAGACTATTAAATACCGGGGGGTTGTCTGTGAGACTTGAACTATTATCATTCCATTAATTATCCTGTAATAACTTGAATTATTCAACTAGTGCTTTGCTTTGAATAAACGTATATATTTTTGTAACTCCGACTCTGATTTGATGACCTGATGGAATGGAGAGAGAGAGAGAGAGAGAGAGAGAGAGAGAGAGAGAGAGAGGGGAGGGACTGAGGGTTACCAGTTCGCCTAACGCTCTGGCTAAACGCATACCAAATATTAAAATAGCAGGGGGCAACACCCTTCGCTGTTAATATATTAATTCCGAGGTAGAGTGAATTGGACATTAAAGGACATTTGTAGCTTAATGCATATATATATATATATATATATATATATATATATATAATATATATATATATAATCATATATATAAATACTATATTTATATATATATATATATATATATATATATATATATCTATATTATATTATATATATATACACAGCACATTTATGTTTGTGTTTGTATGTGTGTGCACATAATGGAATCTTTTAAACTTTCAATACGTTATGATTGAATCATTCATATATGGAATTACATCCTATCTCTTTCATATGAACACAATTTTTAATCAAACCTTTTCCATCGTGTATCGAAGCAACTTCCATCACCAGTTCCGAGGATGCAATGGTTGTAAGTAATAGCCCATTCAGATAGCAATTAAAATTAGTGGGGAAAAAGTATAAGTTCAAAATATGATTTCAGTCTCACAATAAAGGTTATTTCGTTCCCTCACCTGCAAATGCAAACTATAATAAATCCATCCGTTTCATATGTGCATTAATGATCAATCATTGCGATAACTTTGCCAAACGCCACATACAATCGGTTGATATGTAGGTTCAATATTCACAAGTGGTATTGGATTTCCGAACAAGCATTGAATACTCCTTTGGTAAAATGGATATATATACATACATGCACACATACATACATACATATATATAAATATGTATATAATAATTTTATATATCATATATTATTATATATATATATATATAATAATTATATATATATATATATATATATATATATATATATATATATATATATATATTATATATCTATATATATATATATATAATTCTAAACTGCTCGTTCACTCCTAGAAAATGCAGTTAACACTGAAAAATTTGGCCTTGAATGGAGGACGAGAGATCAGAACAAAAGGAAAATAAATCTACCAGGGCATAAGGCCGATATTACTGAGGAAGGAGGGATTTACATAAAAGATGGACTTTAGTTTTAAATGCAATGTATTTACATTAATTTACAGAGGTCCAAGAGACTAATAAGGGGGTCGATTGGTTGATCCACCAGAAACACGTGGCTGAGGGCACCCAGACATGGATTCAGAAATTTTTGCAAACAGATTGAAAATGCAAGTCTTGCTCCAAGGGTTTCCAACTTCTACCACAATCAGGCACGGTGTTTGTCTGGATCCTGGGCTTGGGCGTAGTCTTCTCCTTGATGTTTCTGTGCACTATGGACTTTTGAAAAAATACTTGGGACTTTCCAGAGGAGAACAGGGGGAAGCAGAAAGGGGGAGAAGCGGCGTCTGCAGGGTGAGATAGTAGGAGCGTCTGACCTCTCTTAGGTCGAAGGTGGTTCTGAGCGCTCCCAGCTCCAAAGTCGTTCTGAGTACGAGCCGCTGGCTTCTGATCCTTTTAAATCCTCGTCTCTGTAGGGGGTAATTCCGACAGCCAATGGGAGAAGAGATAGCTCTTTCGAGAGAATGGATGCTAGCAGTTCAAAGGGGCAACTTGCATATAGACAAAGATGCATGGAACTGGTAAAAGAACTTACTTTTCTTGGTTCTGGCTTAAAATTTTGAACACCTCCCCATTCTAGAGGACATTTCAACCCTAGACGGGTTGGAATGGACAAGACAAGCCAGAAACAAGGACCAATTGCAAATACAAATTACTGAGCCTTCCATTCTCCCTTGAGTGGACTTATAATATAAGCAATATTCAAACTCTGCTGATGATAATATTCATGAAGTCTTACTTGACAGGCAGAGGATTAAGAAAAATAAAGTGTGATGTGACTAAATATTAACTTGCTATATTCCAATATAGAATACTCTTAAAATATAACGTCACACTGAGAATAACAATGGATAGCAATTATTGGATATATATAAACTTAACCTTCAGGGTAAATTACATCATATATAATACTACTATCTTAATTGTTCAAGGCAACACATACTATCAGTTTACCCTGATGGGGCGATATGACACGTTCAGGTGTGTTAATGGCCCTACGGTTTCATTAAGTAACTTTGTCTCCTAACAAGAAGATGCCTAACAGTATTAATTACATCCTAGCAAACATTAGTGCAAACTAACAAGGGGAAAAGTAATTCTTCGTAAAGATTAAATAAAATTAAAAAATGCAAATTTCGTCAAAGACAATGGCAATTTCACAATATATAAAGACTAGGGAATAACACTAAATCAGAAAGCAAATCAACCAATTTATAAATGAACCAGGCTTCAAAAATATCTCTAGCTATAGCAATGTTTGCTGGCTAAAATTTTTCCAAGTCAAATGGAATTCTAAGTGCCTAGAATAGGGCACGGTGCCAATTGTGACACGTTTACGATGGTAGTTCATAAAGAAGTACTAATTTATATAAGGTCAAAATAGCTGGAGGATTCCTAAGCAGGGCATACAATCATACTATAATGGACGTAATGTCTGTCTGTATGTCTGTCATTCAATCACGGCCAAACGGCTGGTCAGATGGGCATGAAACTTAGCAGGGTTTTGGTGGGGACCCCTAAGATGGTTTGTAATGGGGTTTCATCCAACCTACCCCCCTCCTCTGTAGGGGGTGGGGGTGAGAAGGGATTCCCTGAAACGGAGCTGTTTCTGGCCGTGAAACGAGGCTGGTTATTCCCGTAGACTTTCTTACTTTACAAATTTTCATACATAATTTCTGTACAACTTCCCCGGAGAAAGTCGCAAATATTTCAGCTCGGACACATAGAAGAGGAAAATTATCATCAATATCCGCAAGATTTTTTTAATAACTTAAATCCATCGGGACTGCCAGTGCACAAAATAACGTTGAAGAAGTACTGCCCGGTGATGTTGCTTCGGAATTTCGATACTGCCAATGGACATTGCAACGGAACGAGGTACACCGTTATGGAGCTAAACTCCCACGTCATCGAAGCAGTGATAGCAACGGGCCCTCACACCGGCAAACGTCTGTTCATCCCCCGGATTCCTCTGATGCCTTCGGACAACCAGTTTCCGTTCCAGTTACGGCGCAGGCAGTTTCCCCTCAACCTGGCCTTCTCATTCACTGCAAACAAGTCGTAGGGCCAGACTTTGGATCGTGTTGGTGTGTTTCTGCCGTCACCCATGTTCAAGCATGGCCAACTGTATATGGCGATGAGCAGAGCAACTGACTCTGCCAACTTGA
>NC_061107.1:95523523-95543523 GCF_015104395.2 Macrobrachium nipponense
ATCTTCTAAAACAAATTGAAACAAAGAGCACAAGTGGGAGAGTAACTCGTCAAAGTGAACCAGAAGAAAAAAAAAAAACAGCAGTCATGTATCTATTTCGATGCGATATATTTTCCACGTAATCTATTTATGCCATGGCGTTCTTTAAAATTACATTTGAAAAGTATCCTTTTCTTGCAAACAATAACGAGAGACAGGAATCGCAGAATTTGGATGTGCTTCCAATTGTTCATTAAGATCAAAGGAACATTTCTCAAATCTTCTATAATGAGTGAATTTCGATGGTCACTAGCTTTAAAAAAAAGTAAACGCCTAATGACCTACACATTTTAATTTAGGGCCTCATCAATTGCCAAGTTTGACTCAATATTGGTGAAACTGACAAAAACCTAACTCTCTCTCTCTCTCTCTCTCTCTCTCTCTCTCTCTCTCTCTCTCTCTCTCTCTCTCTCTCTCAATCACAGCTAATCAGCACTCCAATATACTGCTGTATGAAGTATTTTTTCAAAACGTATCTCGAAATACTTTGGTACAAAGCGGATTCATTTTGCTGTCCGAAATCATTTTTATGTCTTTCTCCGACAGTCTTCCTCAACGAACTAAGTCATGGTTCACGTCGAAATAAATGTTCACTATTTCGTTGTGCAGGTATTGATTTAATTGTCAAAACAAAACAGAAATTGCGAGACGGAAGCATAATTAAATACTAACTTATGAGAATTCTCTACTCATTTTGAAAGGAAGCATATGGTGGCCTATACTAATATTCAAAAACAGAATCTTTACATATCCTCATCAAAACATATATAAATAGTTCATAAAGTTGATCAGAGAGAGAGCAAGAGAAGGAGAGGAGGTAAGACGAGAGAGACGAGACGAGAGAGAGAGAGAGAGAGAGAGAGAGAGAGAGAGCGTATTTGCGGATATAAAAGTGGAAAAACTGCTTTGTAAGCGGTAACGTTAAATAAAATTTAAGGTGCAATGCAAAAACGACACTGCTGTAAATCTGGCCACTTACTGAGTCTGGACAAATGAGCTTTATTGAGAAAATGTAAGGCCTGAGAGAGAGAAAGAGGCTTAGGTATTACTGACTACTTAAAGAGAAATAATAGATAACTCAAAATGTTATTGGCATTTTTCACAATAAAGTTATAGCCGTCCAAGCTGGACTTTGCTTTTCCTAACGGGAAAAAAATAAGACATGAAAACAAAAAATGTATTCCGTTTCCTTCGAATTTTGTGAATTCAAATTCTTACTAGTTCACTGAGACGATGATAAAAAATTCTCTTTTTCAGACGAGGAGATAATGGTCGAAAAAAGGTGGAAAAAAATTCATGCATCAAAAATGAACTCCCATGCTGAGAGAGAGAGAGAGAGAGAGAGAGAGAGACCTTACCTTATAGACCTTTCATTTTGTTCGGGTTTCCCCAGGTCCCTCAGTGTGAGGCACCTCTAATATCTACCAGAGAGTTGCTAGTACATCTTCCGGTATATTTTGCATCTTCCAATCTTGGATGGTCTGGGATGCAGTTTAAGTATTTGTCGAGCTTATTCTGAAACACTTCTACACTCACTCCTGATATATTCCTCAGATGAGCTGGCAACGCATTGAATAGACGCTGCATTATCGATGCTGGTGCGTAGTGGATTAATGTCCTGTGTGCTTTCCTTATTTTTCCTGGTATAGTTTTGGGCACTATTAATCTACCTCTGCTTGCCCTTTCTGATATTTTTAGTTCCATGATGTTTTCCGCTATTCCTTCTATCTGTTTCCATGCCTGAATTATCATGTAGCGTTCTCTTCTTACCTTTCTAACGACTATAAATTTTAAAGGATTTGTAGTCTTTCCCAGTAGTCAAGGTCCTTAACTTCTTCTATTCTAGCTGTAAAGGACCTTTTTACACTCTCTATTTGTGCAATATCCTTTTGATAGTGTGGGTACCATATCATATTGCAATATTCAAGTGGACTACGAACATATGTTTTATAAAGCATAATCATGTGTTCAGCTTTTCTTGTTTTGAAGTGCCGTAACAACATTCCCATTTTTGCTTTACATTTTGCCAATAGAATTGCTATTTGATCATTGCATAACATGTTCCTATTCATCATCACACCAATGTCTTTAACTGCTTCCTTATTTGTGATTGTCTCATTATTAGGTCCCCTATATGCATATAGCTTTCCTTCTCTGTCTCCATAATCTATTGATTCAAATTTATCAGAGTTAAATACCATCCTATTTACCTCTGCCCAATCATATGCTTTGTTAAGGTCTCTTTGTAGAGCGTTCCTATCTTCATCACAAGTAATTTCTCTGCTTATTCTTGTGTCATCAGCGAAACTACTCACTACCAAATCCTTAACATTACTGTCTATGTCTTCAATCATAATAACAAACAGTATTGCGCTACCGTACCTTGTGGCACACCGGATATCACCTTGGTTTCATCCGATTTTTCATCGTTTGCAATAACTATCTGTTTTCTGTTGTGTAAAAATTCTTTTAATCATCTTCCTACTTTATCCACGATATTGTGTTTTCTAATTTTCTTCGCTAATATATTATGGTCTACCTTGTCAAAAGCTTTTGCAAAGTCTAGATAAACCACATCTGTTTCATTTCCGCTTTTCATATTTTTGAATATGTTCTCACGATGGACTAACAGTTGGGTTTGTGTACTTTTTCCGGGTACGAAACCATGTTGTACTATATTAAACAAATTATTTTTTATTAAATGTTTCATAATATTTGTCTTCATTACCCTTTCATACACTTTCATAATATGTGATGTTTGACTCACAGGCCTATAATTACTTGCCTCTAGTCTTGATCCACTTTTGAAAGTAGGGGTAATTTATGCTAATTTGTGCTCATCATAAATCTTGCCTGTATCTACACTTTGTCTTAATAATATTGCAAGTGGCTTTGCGATAGAATGAACTACTTTCTTTAACAAAATAGCAGGAACTCCATCAGGCCCTGCTGCAGCTCCATTTTTAATTTCATTAATAGCCTGCACAATATCAGCTTCATAAATATCTATGTCTGCTAAATATTCACTATTTTCGTCCCTTACTTCTATATCATTATCTTCATTATCTATTCTAGGGGTGAATTCTCTCTTATATCATTCTGCCAATATGTTGCAAATTTCCTTTTTTTCATTCGTTAATCTCCCTTCAATTCTTAGAGGGGCTATTTCTATTCTTCTTTTATTCATCTTTTTTGCGTATGAGTATAATAGTCTGGGGTTTTGCTTGATATTTATTAGGGTTTTTTCTTACAAGTCCCATTTTCTATTTTCTTTTGATTGTATAACCTTTTGTTCTGCATTTTCTATCTTACTTTTTAGTTCTATAACTTTCCATGCATTTTTTTCTTTTGCAAGACCTTTTTTCCACTTTCTGATTTTCTGGAACAAGATCTTCCTTCTGTCTCTTGGTATGCATGACTGATGTTTTACTTTTCTTCTTCGGTATATATTTATCCACTATTTTCTCTAATATTTTATATAATATCTCTGTATTTACCCTTATGTCATCACTTACGAAAATGTTATCCCAATCTTTGTTTAATTCTTCATTTATTTCTGACCATTTTATATTTTTACTGTAGAAGTTGTATTTTCCATATCCTTCCCACTTTTTCATTTCTTGCTTATCTCTGTTTTCACTTGCTTTGGAATGGACTGTTAATTCTATGACATTATGGTCTGAAATACTCGCATTATAAACTATTATTTCTTTAACATAATTCATCTCGTTCACAAATACTAGGTCTAAAGTATTTTCCTTTCTTGTTGGCAGGTTGATTTATTTGTTGAATTGAATGTTGTATTCTAGTAGCATATCTAATAGCTTTTCGAATTGCCTCTTATCTTCTGCACTACTATTACTCTCTTTCTTATATGTATAAGTACAACCACAATCTCCTATTCGTTCTTTCCAGTCTACGAAAGGAAAGTTGAAGTCTCCAGATAGGAGAATAGTCCAGTCCTTGTGATTTCTACATATATCATCCAATTTTTCTATTATTAAGTCAAACTCTTTAGTATTAGGAGGTCTATATATTACTATGTTCATTAATTTTTCAGATTCAAATTCTACCGCTATAAGTTCACATTCTGAGTTACTATATTTCTCATATATTTTTCCTTGTTTTTTGTCTTTCCCATATATTGCGGTTCCCCCTTGATTCCTATTTTTTCTATCTGATCTATAAGTTTGGAACCCTTTTATTTGATCATTTCATTTCCCAGTCTCCTGGGGCGGGAATACCAGGTTTCAAATTCTATTCATTATATCTATTTTCTTTTCCCCAATTGGGTTAGGGTTCTTTCTAAGTACTCTTTTTTAAAACTTTTTCTGTTTTTTGTAGTTACTCGAAGCTAAACCCTGAGCATTCATCACTATGATGGTTTGCGTGTTTTCTCCTTCATTTAATATTGGTAATAATAAGGATTTTCCCATGTCTCTTTCCTGTTCTGGTATGTTGTTCTTTTTTTCATTTCCAGAAATTCTGACATTAAAAAATCCAACTTTTCCATAATATTTGATCTTCCTTCATCATAATTATTCATTTTGTGTCTGAATCTGCAATTTTCTCCGTATCTGCAATATCCTCTTGCATAATAAATACAGTTATTATCTCTTGAGTAGAATCTTGGAGCTGATGCTTTAAAATTTTTTGCTGACATCTCTGCATATCTCGTTGATGGCTTGCTTTTTTCTTTTACCTGAGAAAGAGAGAGAGAGAGACTTTACAAATGATAATCATGAAATTAATATCACAGATCCTTCTATATCTAAAACACCGTCGAAATTCTGAAAAAAAAAAATTTTGAAAGCGAAATGACATCGAGTTCGCATGAAAATATTTACCCATTTGAAAATAATATAGCCAATTCAAATAAAGCCTGGGGTTTGAATGATGTTCATATATTTTTCTCTGTGACCAACCAAAAAGTTTTGGTCTCACTTATTACAAAAAATGTCCATTGGCAAATACTGAAATGTAATGGAAATGCAGCATAAAGCGAACGAGACCTGATAACGAGAGGACATATATGTGGCTTTTTTATGGTTAAATATTATCAGTAGTGTTACTTTATAAAGACTTTTTTTTACCGAGATTGGCATGAACCGACCAATCTTTATCGTGTATGGTGGTAAAATCGACAAACGCGGTGAGACTAGCCAGTCCTCTCATCTTTTCAACATGTTCAATGGGACGGGTCAGTATAGCCAAGACTGGCATTATCCCCCGTCAGTCTGTGGCGTCTGTGGGGATGGACTAACCAGACGACTGGGTTGACCCACCTATTTTGTTACGTATTTTATTGTTTACCTTTCAGTTGTCTGCAGTTTTGCAGTTTTCCTTTAATTCTTTCAATAAAGTCATAAGGTAAAACCTCTTTTTCTTAGCCATGGTTTCAGCCATACTTTACAATTTTTCTTGTATATTTCATGCTCGTATTCGTCTTGCAAGAGTGCTATTATTATTATTGCACTTATCCTCCTTTTAATTAGAGCCATGATTTAAAACTCTCACTATATTGGGACACTACAGGACTGAAAGGAACGCGGCCACTACGTATTAACTCTGCCCTTTCAAAATATGCGTAGAGCAAGTGTATGGCCAGCTTTAGAGAAATGGTTCTTATAGTATCCGTAGATGAAAGTTCAAGCTTATAATGATAGCCTAATAAATAGCGACAATAATTTAATCATAGTTAACAATACGAAAAAATCAATACATATATAGCCTTCCAGATATCTAGTTTTTGTTTTTACAGACGCCAAAGGGGATATTTTTTTATATTAAAACTACAGGTCTTTATCTGATATGAAGATAACTGTCATTAGCCATAGTTTTCTCAAAACTGTGACGCGACGCAATAAATGAGTCATATCTATTTTTGTTATTTTGTTTGATCACATTTGCTTTTCTTTACTCTTTCACCTATGCACTTCATTCATACATTATTTCTCTCTCCTTATCACACTATCCCTGTTTGAGCCTTTGGCTTTAGGTAATAATAATAATAGCAAGAATAATAATAATAATAATAATAATAATAATAATAATAATAATAATAATAATAATAATAATAATAATAATAATAATAATAATAGGGGAAAACTCTCTATCGCGAGAGTATATATAATGTTCTACAGGGTCCACAATAATACAAAGTGTAAAAAGTCCGTGTATAATTTTGAAGACTTTACAGAAAGCTTTCGAACACTTCCCCGGGTTCATCTTCAGTTCAAAAGAACAATAAGTTACAACAAGTACAGAGGTAAATTTAAAAAACAAAAGTCGTATAAGATCGTTGACAACGGTCGTTAGCTCGTTAATGGGTCAGGTGATGAAGAAAGAGGGTAGTTAACAACAACAAATTTACTTCTGTACTTGTTGTAACTTATTGTTCATTTGGACTGAAGATGAACCCAGGGAAGGGTTCGAAAGCTTTCTGTAAAGTCTTCAAAATTACACACGGACTTTTTACACTTTGTATTATTGTGGACCCTTTAGAACAATAATAATAATAATAATAATAATAATAATAATAATAATAATAATAATAATAATAATAATAATAATAATAATAATAATAATAAAATAAATTTTGTCCTTTGTTATTAAAAAAATTCTCGAAATTATAATCTTTTTATGATATTATATACGCATTACAAAATAAAACCTCTTATATAATTATAATTTTTCTACGCAAAGAGAGAGAGAGAGAGAGAGATGAGCGAGAGAGAGAGAGAGAGAGAAAGGTTAGATAAGTAATAAGTAATTACTTTCTTCCCTTCTGGGCAACCCACGTTTTAACTTAGTTTCATGTTATATGTGTTCACTATCTTTCACTGAAATAATATGCAAATTTATTCACTTCTTATGAAGATTATTCTTTTTTACAACATTTTACAGAATAGTTTATTCTCTTCAAGTATGTTCCTGTTTCCAGTATTTTTCCTTTATAAATTATCGTAGTTTTCATCATCACCTCTTTTAGTTTAGTTTCCAGTTTCTGAAATACCGCTGCTAATTACGACACACATACACACATATATTTACATGTGTGTATGTATATACAGACATACATACATACATACATACATATATATATATATATAATATATATATATATATATATATATACTATATCTATAGTATATATATAGATAATTCTGAGCTACCATCGTCAGTAAATCTTATTCCTATGTTTTTCCTTTTTACTTCTGAATTCTGTTTCTTGTATTGCAAGAGCGTTGATACTGTTAAACTGATGGCACTATACAACTTATAAGTATGGGCGAAGTCCTCTTAAATAACCCCCTATTCGACTTCTTTATTAATAATATTTCTCAGTGACGTTTTCCTTAACCTTCAAACACATCTCTTCCGTTTGCTGTTAATTTCGAACTGTTCTCTCGTTTCGTCTAATTTAATGCTGGTAACATATCCGAACTGGGATCTGCAATTTAATAAAGCTTCTATTCCTAACTCAGCCCCCAATGGTTGATTTATCTTTGAAGAAATATATTTCAATTTCCTTCATCTGCATTTTAGGCTACTCCGTGCTTATTTAGGTATTTAGGGATGATCATGTAATTCATATCACTACATCCGATACCAAACAATGCGTGTTTATGTAAGAGTAATTTTTTTTCATTATTACTATTAAAAGACTCCTCTATTTCTATTTAAATTCTTGGGCTTATATTTAGGATACCTCAACTGTTTTCTAATAGTTCGTCGCAACGTCGTTCATCTAGCTATTGAACCATACATAGCTATTCGTTATATTTTTCTGCCTTTCGCGAGATAGCCCCCCTGGGAGTATTAGTTCTGGATGTATTCATATCATTCATCCATGATTGTGATTCAGTCTTTATCTGCAAGCTCTGGAAATTTGTTCAAGGTTCTCTTTTCTAAGATTGCTCTCCCTCCAAAAGTATACATTTTGCTTTCTCTTGATTCTGCCCGCTACATTTTCTTCTTTCCTCATTCATACTCATACTTTCTCTGATAAACCGCAAGAGAAAAGTCATTAGACTTTCGATCACATCGTGTCATACATATATTAAATACATGATAAACACAACATTACATATAATACTAAATTCATGCCATTTCTTGCATTAGACTTCTTTAATATGAAAAAAACCTTGCTCATATAAAATAACACTTGAATATAAAATAATCCATCAGTTAAAAGAAATGAATTAAAACGCATAAAAATCATTATAATCCTCTATCTCATGTTACAGACTAAGTAGATATCACTCATTATTCACTAAAAGGAAAGGAGAAAGAAGTAATATTCGTTTCAGTAAACCGTTTTACTACAAGTAGAATAAACTGCACCTGTACAAGACGCTATTTTCATATATATATATATATATAATGAGATATTATAATATATATCTATATATATATATATATATAGTAATATATATACTAGTATATATATATATAATATAATATGATAGGTATCTCGTATATATATAGTATATATATTGTATAATATATAAATATACATATGTATGTATATTTATGTATTAATTATATATTTCGTTATATTATATATGATATATTATATATATATATATTATATATATATATATGATTTATATATATATATATCTTCCCTGGGTTTTCATTCATTGAAAACTGAGGGCCATAATGGAAATCCCTCCAATAAACACATCTCACGTATTCCATTATTGCACTAGACAGAAATCTGAAACCAATCCATTCATCATGAGCTTTATGCAGAATTCAATAGGGAAGTTGTTTATCCGTGAATTAATTGGCATTATGTTACAGCTTCTGCATTCGGATGTTCAGCTGATTGGATGGGCGGTAATTTAAAATCTCGTAAAACAGCGAAACGATATAAATAAAAAAAAAACAAGCAAATTTATCACTGGGCGTACTTCGCTCATAATTATCATATATATATATATATATATATATATATATATATATATATATATATATATATATATATAAGTGTGTGTGTGCAAGTACTATGTATGTATGTATATATATACTATATAACAGACATTCATGCATACATACATGCAAATATATATATATATATATATATATATATATATATATATATATATATATATATACATATACATATATATATATATATATATATATATATACATACATATATATATATATATATATATATACTATACATATATATATATATATATATATATATATGATATATATATATATATATGATGGTAAAAAGGTTCTGTATCAACAGAATTCCATCTAATAAAAGGAGCCCATAAAAAACACCAAAATGTAGAGAGAAAAGTACTATATTTCAGAGACTGCTGTCTCTCTCTTCAGGTATATGAATGAGAAAAGTTTACAGAAATGGTGGTATTTATACCAAGAGATCCGTCCACAAGTAAGCAAATTTAGGTCACCCCCTCTGATAATCTTCCTTTAATCTTCTTAAGCGTTGGTTGAATGAAGACTTCGTCGACGACATCTGAGATCCACCCGCCTTTTGAGATGTTCATTACCTGCTTCTCTTTTATTAAGGCCGATTCCATCATTTGACTCTTTTACCGGCAGTTGCTGCTATAAATCACACGTGACAAATTCCAGGTTGTTTATTCTATGGTTTTGTTCATTTATATGGTTGAAAATAGCCGAGTTCTGTTGTCCATACCTAACTGACCGTTTGTGTTGTATAATCTCTGGGGAAGTGATTTACCTGTAAATCCGATGTAAGATTGGTCACAGTCCTGGCATGGGATCTATAGACCCCAGAGTCTTTGGGAGATGTCTTTTGTTGGACGTTAATCAGGGATTTGGCTAAGTTATTTGGGTAGGTAAATGCAAAAGGGTTGGATTTCCCAAGGGTGTGGGTTATTCTCTTAATCGTCTCCAGGTGAGGAATTTTTATTTTATTGTTGGGCATGTCTCTGGTCGTCTTTAGGGGGTCGGTAGAAAATTACGTTTGCTTTTTGAATTGCTTTCTCAATTATATGGTCAGGATACTTTAAAGATGAAAGTTGCTTGCGAATTAGTTCAAATTCTTTTTCCAGGAAATCTGGGGAACAAATTCGTAAGGCTCTTAAGAATACACCTATCTTGATAGTAATGTCGTGATAGCTAAAGTAGTGAATATTGAAAGTGAGAACGTTGGTTGGTTTTCTGTATATGGTAAATTTGTATTCTGTCGTGTCTCTGATTATTAAAACATCAAGAAAAGGAATTTTGTTGTCTGTTTCCCATTCAACTTTAAATTTAATGCTGGGCACTAATTCGTTTAATTTTGAGAGGAATTCATTAAAATTACCCCACTTATTATCCCAAAATGTTAGGATGTCATCCACGTATCTCATCCACAGCATGTTTTTGGGTTTTATTGCATTTATTACTGTAGTTTCAAAGTATTCCATGTACAGATTGGCTAAAACAGGACTTAAAGGACTACCCATACTACACCCGAATTTTTGCTTGTAGAATGATCCCCCGAATGAAAATACGTTATTAGATGCACATAATTCAACTAACTTTATTATTTTGTCAAGCGCCAATGGGAAGTGATCTGAATAAGGGGATAATTTTTCCCTTAAAAACTGAAGAACGTCCTGTACTGGTACTTTTGTGAATAGGGAGTCTACGTCAAGGCTTAAAAGTTTTATGTTGTGAAGTGGTATATGTGCTTCTCTAAATTTGTGACAAAAATCTTCCGAATGTTTAATGTGACTGGGAGAAAAAGTGCCTAAAAAAGGAGAAAGGAGGCCAGCTAACCATTTAGAAATTTTGTAATTGAAAGCTCCGGCGCATGAAACGATGGGTCTGAATGGAAGATTGTCTTTGTGAGTTTTGGGAAGGCCATAAAAGTAGGGTAATTTAGGATTAATTACTTTAAATTTCTCTAATAGTTCAATACTCTTTTTGTCTTGGCCGATTAATCTTACTTTCCGAAATAATTCTGTGGGAACGTTCTGGAGGGGATTTTTCGTCAGTTTTTCGTAAGTATTTGTGTCCTCTCAAAATTAAACGCATTAGTGCCCAGCATTAAATTTAAAGTTGAATGGGAAACAGACAACAAAATTCCTTTTCTTGATGTTTTAATAATCAGAGACACGACAGAATACAAATTTACCATATACAGAAAACTAACGTTCTCACTTTCATATATTCACTACTTTAGCTATCACGACATTACTATCAAGATAGGTGTATTCTTAAGAGCCTTACGAATTTGTTCCCCAGATTTCCTGGAAAAAGAATTTGAACTAATTCGCAAGCAACTTTCATCTTTAAAGTATCCTGACCATATAATTGAGAAAGCAATTCAAAAAGCAAACGTAATTTTCTACCGACCCCCTAAAGACAAGACCAGAGACACGCCCAACAATAAAATAAAAATTCCTCACCTGGAGACGATTAAGAGAATAACCCACACCCTTGGGAAATCCAACCCTTTTGCATTTACCTACCCAAATACCTTAGCCAAATCCCTGATTAACGTCCAACAAAAGACATCTCCCAAAGACTCTGGGGTCTATGAGATCCCATGCCAGGACTGTGACCAATCTTACATCGGATTCACAGGTAAATCACTTCCCCAGAGATTAATACAACACAAACGGTCAGTTAGGTATGGACAACAGAACTCGGCTATTTTCAACCATATAAATGAACATAACCATAGAATAAACTGGAAGTTTGTCACGTGTGATTTATAGCAGCAACTGCCGGTACAAGAGTCAAATGATGGAATCGGCCTAATAAAAAGAGAAGCAGGTAATGAACATCTCAAAAGGCGGGTGAATCTCAGATGTCGTCGACGAAGTCTTCATTCAACCAACGCTTAAGAAGATTAAAGGAAGATTATCAGCGGGGATGACCTAAATTTGCTTACTTGTGGACGGATCTCTTGGTATAAATACCACCATTTCTGTAAACTTTTCTCATTCTATACCCTGAAGAAAGAGACAGCAGTCCTCTGAATATAGTACTTTTTCTCTCTTACATTTTGTTGTTTTTATGGGCTCCTTTTATTAGATATATACTATATATATACATATATATATATATATCTATATATATATATATATATATATATATATATATATATATATATATATTTTTTGTCGCTTCTTTTTATTAATTCTATTAATTTAAAAGCGCTGAAGACGCACCTAAATGTTCCACGGAAGTCAAATACCAAATGCATACTTTATAATCCAAACATCTGAAGTTTTTTTGCAGAGTTCGTTGTCCAATGGTATTTCACAGGAACAAATACAAGCAATACATCTGAATGGACGTTTTTATACAGAGGTATTTATTTAAGCAAAATCGCCTATTGTGTGCAAGGCTTAAAAAAATGTCCCTATTTCTGTCCATTGGCTTTGGAGATATCGTGCAACTATGACTCAGTCACAGCAAAAACTTAATTCTAATTTTGAACATAGATGAACCATGCATATGAAAATCGGATTTTTTTTTTTTTTTTTTTTTTTGTTTTTTTTTTTTTTTTTTTTTTTGCCATCGGATCTCCTATGATTACACAAACAAGATATTGCCTGAATAGTTCGCATAGGTTTGACATCGCACAGAATTTCACCATTTGCTTTAAGAACTAAAAGAATTCTTACTGTAGACTATGAAAGGCATCATGTAGATGACCTGACATTCGTGTATGTTTATTCAAGGAAAATTAAATAACTGGTTCACCTTGAAAGTATCATCTGTTCTTTTGTTACAATTTGGAGTGTAGATGCAATTGGATGTTTAGTCAATGCTTTGAAACTGTTGTATGTTGAGCAGGCAAAGCAGATTATTTCCATGAATTCAAAATGCCTGAGAAAATGGAGTATTTATTAAGCTCCTTCTTTAAGAAGTTATCTACTAGAATCACTAGCAATTTTTCTTTCACTTTTACGGTAGTCTAGCGTTACTTAAAGTGAATAATAATAATAATAATAATAATAATAATAATAATAATAATAATAATAATATAATAATAGTAATAATAATAATAATAATAATAATAATAATAATAATAATAGGCAACAGAATTAACCATCTGATGTTCATGGACGACATCAAGCTGTATGGTAAGAGCATCAAGGAAATAGATACCCTAATCCAGACTGTAAGGATTGTATCTGGGGACATCAGGATGGAGTTTGGAACAGAAAAATGTGCCTTAGTAAATATACAAAAGGGCAAAGTAACAAGGACTGAAGGGATAAAGCTACCAGATGGGAACCACATCAAACACATAGATGAGACAGGATACAAATACCTGGGAATAATGGAAGGAGGGGATATAAAACACCAAGAGATGAAGGACACGATCAGGAAAGAATATATGCAGAGACTCAAGGCGATACTCAAGTCAAAACTCAACGCCGGAAATATGATAAAAGCCATAAACACATGGGCAGTGCCAGTAATCAGATACAGCGCAGGAATAGTGGAATGGACGAAGGCAGAACTTCGCTGCATAGACCAGAAAACGAGGAAATATATGACAATACACAAAGCACTACACCCAAGAGCAAATACGGACAGACTATACATAACACGAAAGGAAGTAGGGAGGGGACTGCTAAGCATAGAAGACTGCGTCAACATCGAGAACAGAGCACTGGGGCAATATATGAAAACCAGTGAAGACGAGTGGCTCAAGAGTGCATGGGAAGAAGGACTGATGAAAGTAGATGAAGACCCCGAAATATACAGAGACAGGAAAATGACAAACAGAACAGAGGACTGACACAACAAACCAATGCACGGACAATACATGAGACAGACTAAAGAACTAGCCAGCGATGACACATGGCAATGGCGACAGAGGGGAGAGCTCAAGAAGGAAACTGAAGGAATGATAACAGCGGCACAAGATCAGGCCCTAAGAACCAGATATGTTCAAAGAACGATAGATGGAAATAACATCTCTCCCATATGTAGGAAGTGTAATACGAAAAATGAAACCATAAACCACATAGCAGGCGAATGTCCGGCACTTGCACAGAACCAGTACAAGAAGAGGCATGATTCAGTAGCAAAAGCCCTCCACTGGAGCCTGTGCAAGAAACACCAACTACCTTGCAGTAATAAGTGGTACGAGCACCAACCTGAAGGCGTGATAGAAAACGATCAGGCAAAAATCCTCTGGGTCTATGGGATCAGAACAGATAGGGTGGTACGTGCAAATAGACCTGACGTGACTTTGATTGACAAAATCAAGAAGAAAGTATCACTCATTGATGTCGCAATACCATGGGACACCAGAGTTGAAGAGAAAGAAAAAGAAAAAATGGATAAGTATCAAGACCTGAAAACAGAAATAAGAAGGATATGGGATATGCCAGTGGAAATTGTACCCATAATCATAGGAGCACTAGGCACGATCCCAAGATCCCTGAAAAGGTATCTGGAAAAACTAGAGGCTGAAGTGGCTCCAGGACTCATGCAGAAGAATGTGATCCTAGAAACGGCGCACATAGTAAGAAAAGTGATGGACTCCTGAGGAGGCAGGAAGCAACCCGGAACCCCACAATATAAATAAATACCACCCAGTCGAATTGGAGGACTGATAAACACCCCCCCCCCACACAAAAAAAAAAAAAATACTAATAATAATAATAATTTAATCTCTTCAAGGTTCAGAAATACCGATCTCACGTATAAGTAGTCCTGAAAAAATTTCTTAGTATTTTCTGTATGTTCCAAAAAATATGAAATACTACAAATAAGTTAGCCAAAGTCTGCGAATGTGAAAGTACAAAAGAACAATTGCTAATGCAGGTGAACTACACTGCAAGCACTGCTTTCGGCGTTCAACATGGGCTTGATTTTGGCCTTTCTTTGTAAAGCTGCCATATTGATAGAAAGGTAAACGATTGCTCGCAGTTTCTCACCATTTAGGTATTCCACCGTAGTCCTACCTTTCATTATCATGAGTTACAAAGTGCTTAATCCATGACCTAGTCTCAAGTCCAGGTCCACAGGTTGTCAAGGCATTTTTGAAAGCTTCATGACCAGCCCACGTTCCTTTATTCTTTAATAATTTTTTTTTTTTTTGTCTGTTTGTGGCTTTCCCATCTTTGCAAGTTCTCGTGCTTTATCAAGATATGTCATAATATATCCTTTTCTTGCGTAGTCCTTAGCCTTTTCTTAATTTTACTTCTCATTCCTGTTTGTACGTAATTCCACAAATTATGTATGTTATTATGATGTATGCATGTATGTATGTATGTATGTATGTAAAATATGTATGTAGTATGTATGTATGTAGTAGTATGTAAATATGTGTATGTGTAGTATGTATGTTGTATGTATTGTATATATATATATATATATTAATATTAGATATATATATATATATATAATATAATATATAATATATATATATATATCTAGTCCAATTTATGTCTATCCCAGCAGACACGTGAGTTACTCGATGACAGCAACCTTGTTATTTAACACTCGCATGATGGCTCGCAATAAAGTTACTGTGCACGCTGTAGAACTTATTCTGATGTCGCTTTAAACAACGTAAGTCAATATTGTAAGTTAAAGTTATCCGTAAGCAAAAAAAAATCTGTTCGTCAATAAAGAAAGTTTATGAAATTCTTTTGATATTATTATGATACATGTCTGTGCACGAGAAAATATTTGAAATCTTTTAAATCATATAAATTTTATATATAATATTGCACTTAATTACTATAAAACTCTCGCATTACCCACAAATTGCACTGCTGTGCACGCCATGCATAAATCTCTTCGGTGTGGTTGAAAGAATTATAGGATTAGTTCACGAAACGTAGCTGCTTGTGACCAACTGGCGTGAAGGCAGCGTAAACACGATCTGGTGAAGCGTATAACATGGAGAGCCAATTACCCATCTTCAAACAACAACCTTAAACTATTTGTAAACGTAAGTAAAAAACAAAGCTTTTATAAGGTCAACTTTTTGTAATTCTAGTCAGATTGATAAGGACGACCATGCAGGTCATCGAAAGCTTTCTGCTGTATATATTTTCAATAACAAAATCAAACAAGCATACTACTGTGCATTTATTTTCCCATTCCGATTTTATTCACTCGTGATTATGAGTTTTCTTTGGAACCTTCCGCTATTCATCTCATTAAAGTAAATCACCAATAATCACGTATCAATAGGCATCATTGACGTATCTTTTCATTTAGGCCATTCCAGCTTTTTCGGCTGAGTCGGTTGTTTAAAACTCCCCTGTCAATCGGCTAAAATCCTTCCCTTGTCACTTTTGCACTCGGCGACAAAGCATATTTACTCCTCTCACCAATAAGAACCCTGAAGTCTCCTTATCAAATAGAAAGAATCCTTTGAACTTCATCCGCTGAAATTGAAAATCATTCAGGTTTTTAGTCAGGGTACAAAAAGCAACCGAATTTCTTTTCTTTTTATCGTTTGTCTTATTTTTACCCGACAAGATAATGCCATTAAAAGCCTTATAAACGTGTATGTGCACATTTCCTGGATTATAAAACTAATGGATTCAGGCTATTCATCTTCATATATGGCAAGTTACATACGCTAGGAGGTAATTTAGAAAAAGGCTTCATACCACCTATCGACCGTATAACAAAAGTAAATGTCATTCTTTGCAATTATTCCGATATATAGGGCAAAATAGTAAATAAAAATAGAAATGCACGAAATATTTGGAACAATTTCAATATCTACATATGTGTGTGTGTGTTTGTGTGTGTGTGTATACACATACATATATTTGTAGATATATGTAAATATATATGCAATATAAAAACACCGTATCGTGTTTCTAACCACTAAATAGAAGGATCCACAGTAATATCCTTGTTTATCAAGATAAAATATATTTGTGGTAATATAAACAAAGATTAAAGCTTTCGTCCATCTTCCTGTGGACTTGATCACTAAGTAAATGAGACATGTCTCATTCACTTAGTGTTCAACTCCACAGGAGGATGTACGAAAGCTTTAAGCTTTGTATATATTTCCATAAATATATTTTATCTAGATAAAACAAGGATATTACTGTGGATCCTTCTATTGATAAATATATATATATATATATATATATATATATATATATATATATATATATATATATATCCTTGTTTATCAAGATAAAATATATTTATGGTAATATATACAAAGATTATATATATATACATATATATATATACATATATATATATATATATATATATATATATATATATATATATATATATATATATATACATATATATATATGTGTGTGTATATATATACATATATATATATATATATATATATATATATATATATATATATATATATATGTATATATATGTATATATATATATCTATATATATATATATATATATATATATATATATATATATATATATATATATATATAGCAATTGAAACAGCAGCAGGGAAGCGCCATCTACATATCAGTAAGGACACCAAGGCCAAAACCCGGAACAGCATTTTGTACAACTTTATTGGGGCATGTTTCGAGTAGTACTATCACTCGTTATCAACCTACAAAATTAAAATGAGTGACATTATAGTTCTTGCAATCAAATTCACAATAATAAAATGACATGTGAAAAATTATAAGAGCACGTTAAAAGATAGCTAATACTTGAAAAAAATAAAATATAAAAATGGCTAAATGAAACAATTGAGTAGATTAAATAAAATAAAGCAGAATAGAAAAATTTAAGTTAAAAAAACGGATGGTACAAAAGAACGGTAAATATACTAAGTCGATATATAAATCAGCAGGATGCAGACTAAAAACACAAAAGTGAGGTAACAGCTACATTTCTAGCCAAGGAAGGCTTTATCTTAACAGAATGTAAAACTTCTAAAATGTCGAGGTCTGTAAATAACTGGGCAGAGCAAACTCTGCCCAGTTTGCTACAGACGTCGAAATAGAAGGCACGATGAAGTAATGTGGATAAAGAGTTTGATTTAGAGCCATAAAAACAGTGACTATAAAAATTTTAACCCAATTTTGTAAAAATTTTCTTCCTGTAAACTGAAGTAAATTTTATATTTTGGTGTGCCCTATTAATAAGATCAAGAAACCTTTCAGCGTCGTACTTGGATTTAAAAAGCGCGAAGGTATCGTCAACGTACCTTTTGTAGAACAACGGATGCTCCTTCATGGAGTATATAAAAGTGCCTGCAAATATGGGCCATAATGGAGAACCCATAGCCATACCATCAATTTGAGTGTAGCAGTTATTATTAAAAATGAAGGCACTTTCCTACACTGCCAGTTGCAAAAGTTTCTTAAAATCAAATTGATTTACATTATGAAAAATGAGAGTCAGTTTCAGGAAAGATTTTCTTAATAATAATTTCAATAGTCTCATTCACAGGTACATAGGTAAACAAAGACTCAACGTCATAACTAACCATAAAGAGGTATGAGTCCTGGCTAAGTATGGCTTCTTTGAAGTTGAAGGAGTTTTTGAAGTTATATTCATTTTCTATCAAGGGGGAAAGCAAGGGAACAAGGAACTTAGCTAACCTGTGATTCGAGGTACCATAATATACTAGTACAGGGCTGATGGGGAGCCCTTCTTTTTGTTTTAGGAAGTCCATACATAATGCCATAGGTAAAACCGGTCCTAAAAAAAAAATTGTATTTTTCTTTAGATATAATATTTTTAACTTGAAGAAACTTTAAAAATCTATTGATCTGGTCTCCAATTTTAAAAATGGTCGCAAAGTCTGGCTTAACTAGGAGTTTGAATTTAGTTTTGTCTCTTAGAATGCTTTCAACCTTATTAATGTAATAAGATTTGTTTACTAAGACAACACCCTTGTCTATGTTTGGGCGAGTGATAACTATGGTGTCATCCATGGCTAGTTTCTTAAGTATGTACAAGTCTTTTCTAGAATAAAAAGGAGTCCAATTGGTTGTAAGTTTGTTAAAGGTATTTTGTGCTAAAACCTATAATTTTGTGCGTAACCCTGAAATGTCAAAATAAATGTTTAGATTGAGCAACCTGGAAAAAAGCGCTTCAAGCGACCTATAAAACTGGTTGTAATTGGGTTAGTAATAGAGCAAACCGAAATCCAAACCAAAAGACAATAGAAATACCTCCTTTTTGGTTAGTTTATAACTAGAGAAGTTGAACACATTTTCTTGTTGGAATTGAATATAGGGATATTGATACCAAGTTTAGACAGTTTCCTCTCGTGAACAACAGGACATTTGAAACAAAACTTTCCGTATTTTATTGAGCAAATATTTAAACATTAAACAATCGACAAATGACAAATTATATTTTCTGTAATGTCTCAGCTTGAGATCTCAGCTTATTAATGCCTTTATTCTTAAGATTAATTTCCTTTTGTAATAGTTTTTTAGTGGTTTCTTCATAAAAGTGCGTTTGATTCAGTGATGACTTATACACTTTAAATTTTACAAAATTAGGTACAATCTGGTTGAGGCTACAGTACTGTAATAATTCAAGATCACATTCGGCAGGAATTCTTGAAGGCAGCTCCATATTTGCTGCACTGAAGGCGTGAATATTTTGATATCCTCGGAGGCGAATCCTTATAATAAAAAGAACACACAATAATCGGGAATACATCGTCGTAAAGGAGGTCTGGACAGCATCGGAGAGCGATTTCAATATATGACATCTAGCTGGGAGTTGTTTCATGAAGAAATCAACTTTTTACGTCCATATTTTACAAACAATTATTTTCCCACCACAATTTCTACACAGGTATATTTCTGAACTTCTTAATAACGTTTTCATTCCAAAAGTCTCTTACCAACTGTGCCTAAGCTTCCATTTTATGCAAATTTACCTTTAATCCATGATAAAAATGTCTATAATGCACTAAGAAAACTCGTATTTAATTATATACCAGCTATCAGGTTTAATATCTTCCCGACAAATCCACTTAGTTTGGGTAGTT
>NC_061107.1:95551023-95578523 GCF_015104395.2 Macrobrachium nipponense
TGCCTCGATAACTAAGATAGTGAAATAAGTTACCCCCTAATCAGAATGTTCCATTTTGTTAATTCATGATAAAAAATAATTCAATAAGCATAAAAAAGACTGAAATAGTCTGATAAAATATTTTAAAACCCATGTGAATATTAGCAAAAATGTAATTAACTGAAATGAGGGAAAAATATGAACGAGATATAATCACTAACGTACTTTTAAATATTACACCACATAAGAGAATTGTCTTCTGAATATCAGTAGTTACTACATCTGAATACAATAATATTGTGACTTTGACTGATTTCTTCACCATATACATTTCCCATTTTCCCATATGGAATACAACTGACCGATATATCTTCGTGTCTAAGGAGGTCATAAGTATTACTGTTAATGTAAAGCTGAGTAAGTGCTCTTGAGAGAGAGAGAGTGAGGGTTATCTGAGCAGCGGCTCAATAAACGTTCTGTGCAAGGACCTCATCCTGTTTGTTCTGTTGGTCTGAATACTGTCTATTCGTTTTACATTGTCATTTGTGTGCTTTCTTCTCTCATCTCTCTCCATGTACATACACACACACACACAGATATATTATATATATATATATATATATATATATATATATATATATATAATATATATATATATATTTATATATATGTATATATATATATATATATATACATACATAGAACTTATAAGAAATAGCTGCGATATATATATATATATATTATATATATATATATATATATATATATATATATATTATATAATATGATATAATATATATACAGATATATATATACTATATATATATATATATATATATATATATATATATATACAGATATATATACAGAATATATATATATATATATAATATATATATATAAATATATAAAAAGATAGATCTATATATATATATAGATATATATATATAGTATATATATATAATATTATACTATATATTAATATATATCGAAGCTTTTTTTGTATAGAGACCAGTCCTGTCTCTTATATATTTTGCAGAGATTCTTCTGCTATATTTATTTCACATGTTCAGTTATTTCCCTACCATTTTATCTCATATATATATGTATATATATAACGCAGCTTTTTTGTATGAAGACCAGTCCTGTCTCCAATATATTCTGCAAAAATTTTTTTGCTTATTCATTTCACTCTACTCCAAACACTTAATACGAATCAACCACTTCTCTTCTTTCATACTGTACATAAACATTCGCTGCTTCCCAATTCTCCTTAATTCCATCTACCTGTTCGCAATCAGCGTCATACGAGCATTCACAAGAATACTTTGTCAACAAGTGCTTCCAAAATCTTTCATTGGTCTATGCATCTTGTTCTCATTATCATCAGTTAACTTCGTATCATCTGGTAAACATCAGTTTGTCTATTTTACAGTCATAGACCTTGATTTTTAACTGCATGTTGTTCTTCCCTTTACTTATCTCAAAACTCCATCCATGGAAATATAGATTTGCTTGAGGCAGTAACATTACCTTGATAATAATTCATTTACTCTAATGTCTGTATATCCCAACACAAGCTTCAGTTTCACCTAGAAACTTCTCTTCGCTCTCAAAACAGACATCATCAACATCCTATACAACACTTCTTTATCATTTTCCTCATGAGTTTTATGAAGGGACACGTATGCTAGGTACCATACTCTCCAGATGACTAAATCTACGTCTGGGCTTGGCATCGAACACTCGAAAGGAGGTCGGTCAGGAAGTCTGGAACCCGTTACCCGCAA
Organism: Macrobrachium nipponense; assembly: GCF_015104395.2. NCBI lineage: Eukaryota > Metazoa > Arthropoda > Malacostraca > Decapoda > Palaemonidae > Macrobrachium > Macrobrachium nipponense. Next base: position 95,552,793 of record NC_061107.1, read on the forward strand.
ATGCTCCACAAAACGTAACAAAACCCTGAAGTCCGAGCAACGAATAATTCATCGCGCGACAAAGACCTCAGCCAATGAATTTCAAGCAGATCTAACCTCAAGCGCGACGCTTCCTTCCCGAGATGGCAAAGAGCTCAGAAATATGAGTCTTTTGAATAACTCCGACGGTAAGTGGTGTGATGAGGGAATCCCATTAGATAAAAAAAGAATTTTGTGCTCACTTTCATATGGCAACGTTATTATGTGGATAAGTTTCAGAAAATTATTAAACTACTATTTTGTCTCCCTGTCACACGTAGCAATTATACATGCTATTTTGAGAACGATCGAAATGAGGAATCGTATTTGATGTCATGAATTCATCAAATCGATTCCTAGGAAAAACCTGAAACTATCTGCTCAATCTCAGTTGCATGGAAATTACAGCACATGATTATTCCATTAACCCACTAAGCACTCGTGCTCTGCAACATACTTCAGGTCACAAAGCAATTAGGAGGTCCTGAACGATGACGATTATAATGATTTACACATCTTTAATTAGTGAATATACATGAAAACATAAAGAACTGGAGCCAAGGCTTACAATTCGTTCTTGTGTATCAATTCATAATACATTCAAACGTCTAGAAAAATGTACTTCACACCAGTTCATTCTGAGGACTAGAATACCTTGAGCCTCTGAGAAGTTGGGCCAATTAAATTGAATTGAAATGGGAAATTTAATCCCTTCCAGATTAGGTTCTCCCCCCCCCCCCCCCCCCCCCCCACCCCCCCCCCCCCCCCCCCCCCCCCATAAGCAATTTATTCCGTCCTTAAAGCGAAATTGCCTGACTACCGTTGGAAGGGATTGGACCTGCCTCCATTATATGAGGAGAGACCAGACGCAGTTGATGTCGGTCTCTCTGTCTCTGTCTCTGTCTGTCTGTCTGTCTGTCTCTCTCTCTCTCTCTCTCTCTCTCTCTCTCTGAACTTTTTTCTTGTTACGTTAAAGTACATATATGTATAGACATACACAGACAAATATACTCACACACACACACACACACACACACACACATATATATATATATATATATATATATATATATATATATATATATATATATATACATATATATATATATATATCATATATATATATATGTATATATATATATATATATATATATATATATATATATATATATATACATATATATATATACATAATATATATATATATATATATATATATATATATATATATATATATATATATATATACATATATATATGCTGCGAGAGTTTTTTTAGCGCGGAATTTATCATTAGCAAGAGATGATGAAACCACAGACACACACACACACACACACATATATATATATATATATATATATATATATATATATATATATATATATATATATATATATATATATATATATATATATATATATATATATATATATATATATATATATATATATATATATATATATATATATATATATATATATATATATATATATATATATATATATATATATATATATATATATATATATATATATATTATATATATATATATATATATATATATATATATATATATATATATATATATATATATATATATATATATATATATGCATATACATTTATTTTGTGAGGGATTTAGGGAAATCTGCTTAGACCAGGCCAGACAAGGGAATAGGAATTTCGGTCCTTCATAGTTTAGCGGAGGGTAATAATTCATTAGGCACTAGGGACGTATCACAAAGAGAAGTGGGCAGCTATATAGGTTCTTCCTAGGCCTAGTCTTAAGACTTACTTTACCTTGACCTTGTGACTGGCCATATGTCTGTTTCCAGGTGACCTGCCAACGGGAAGGGTGGCGGTGGGGGGGGGGGGGGGAGGGGGGAAACCACCCAAAGTGAATCATCTGCACCCTGGATCGACGTCAGTCCTGCTCAGTCTCTCATGATGGACACACATCTGACCTTTCCTTTCGTATAGGACTAACAAAGGCACTGGCTGGCACACCCCCAAAACTCTGACAAAGCCGATGCCATTGCGTATCAGGCTACACTCCATAAGGTATCCAGATTTCCAACTGTCAGCTCTGTGCCTTCCTACATCCTTGCTAAGCGCCCCATTAGTTTGGGAGATATCATCAGCAATTTGGGAACCAGCCGTGCATAGATTGTGAATTCGGCCATTCTCTTATGTTACTGTAATTGATAAAGTAATTTAACACAGTACACTGTGCCCTGTCCACATGGCGTATCTGCCATTCAGTTGTCTCAGGACATTCAATTTGGTGTAAATAAACTTAGTTAAGATTTACCTGGCTGCTTTCATGGCGACCTTAAAACATTAAACAGTTCTCAAAGTTAAGGTAAGTGAAAAGTGCGTCACTTTACTCAATATCCTTACGTGTGTGCGTTGTGGTGGACATTTTGCAGCAAGGCTTAATATTTAATTCACAAAAAAACCATCCTAGACACCACACGTCGATATATATATATATATATATATATATATATATATATATATATATATATATATATATATTATATATATATATATATGTATGTGTGTGTGTGTGTGTATTTTTACGTTTGGACCGGCCTCGTTGTGGCCCAAAATGTAAAGGAAAATATTTGTGGGAAAATGCAGAATAAATTACTTGAAACTTACCTTAAAATGATTTATAGTGTTAATTTACTCTAGAGGAGGTCGCCAGAAATATCGGCTATTTACTCTACATACATTTATTTACAGGAGGCCATTTAATAGCCTGGGAAAAGTAAATGCAACTTGTTCGCACGTGGGACCAATATTATCTCTTACAAGGGGATAGCTGGCTAAAAATGAGATTCTCATAACTGTTGCCTTCCAAATTGTTCATATTGTCTTGCTCTAATGCAGCACTTGCGGGTGCGAAGACTTGTACACATGACTCAGCAATCTGGAAGAAATCCCAGATCAGACACAAAATAATTACAGAGTTATTGCACAAGTAACAGCTACTCACTTTGTCTAACACACTGGGGAGGAACTCTTAGTGTTAAATGAAATATTCAATGACTTCATTTGTCTGGGACGATCACAAAAGGGAGGCATGCAGCCACGAGGCAGTGAAAAGGAGCAAAGGAATGTTCATTAGAGAATTAGGAGTTTGAATTTTGAAAATAAGGAGTAGTTACGACACTAGGAGGTAAGGAACTGGCAATATGACTGTTTCGCAAGACGTACCTGGATGCCATAGTAAGTGGACCTTTGTAAAATGCGGTGTCGGCTTTGTCTCAGGTCAGGGCGCGCCAGTAATGCCTTGGTAGGCCTAAATGGAAGGCTGGCTGGGTGGACATCCATCCGAGGTCACGACTGGAGGCTACTGAGGTCGAAAGCAGGTATGTTTCATGGGGGATGGGCTCAGCTTAACCCCCCAAGAGCAGGGCATCCTGGAAACAGAACATACGGCCAGCAAAGGGTTCACAGGAAAAGGAGCTTAAGACATAGGCCTAATAAGTACCTGGCTAACTACATCCTCCCTTCTGGGATACGTCCCTAAGGCTGAGAAGTCTTTATTTCCCCCCTTCCCGCAACTACGGCTGGCCTGCTTTGGTTCTTGCCTAGAATCAGTTGGTATTAGAGTAAATGGCTGCTTTTCTAGCAATCAAAATATTTAACTAAATGCTGGGTAGACGAGGAGATCAATAAATGTAAACAATCTATATGTATAAATATAGATTATATATATATATATATATATATATATATATATATATATATATATATATCATATAGAAATATAATATATATATATATAGATATATATAGATCTATATATATATATATATATATATATATAGTATATATAATATATATATAGATATATATATATATATATATATATATATATATGTATATATATATAGATATATATATATATATATATATATATATATATATATATATATATATATACACACACACATATATATATATATATATATATATATATATATATATATATGAATAACTTGATCACGAAGTATATAAAACGTGATGCTATGTATAAATAAAGGTTTTTTTGCCTCGAAGGAAAAAAATGAAAAAACGAGTTGGCCGAGTACTTTCGGTCCTATTCGGACCCTTTACTGAGGCATACTGATTTTACAAAGAACACCATAGTCAAAAGAAGGCTTAATATACAAACTGACACTACCAAATTAGCCATAAGGGCGATTTTCACTCTACAGAGGGGAGGAGGAGTCATAGGCTAGCCACACCTTGAAGGATACCCGCGGTAAACAAGTGATTCTTCCAGAAAAACAGTACATTTTGAAAACAACACGGGAGCATATACAATTTAATATCATGAATTTTTACACAAATTTTCCCAACAAAAATTATTATTAATGAAAAGACGAAAGAAAATATAAATATATATATATATCGAGCAAGAGAAAGAGAGAGAGAAAATATCGAACCAGAGAGAGAGAGAGAGAGAGAGAGAGAGAGAGAGAGAATTAATAACTATATACATGTGGGACTAATTTATTAGTTGTTCATTTATTTTGAGGTCCTTCATAAACATCTTACAAATATATGGGTCCAAATGGTACATTCCCAGACTAAGATTTAGGTTGTTTTTATTAGTGATTTGTATAATTGCCGATTCCAGTAAATTTCTTGAAACATAATCATTAGATCTAGCAATTACCGAGGCATCACCCCAATTAATACAATGAGATTTTTCACTCAGATGGATAAACAGTGCATTTGAAGTCTGGGCTGTTCTAACTGAATACATATGCTGCTTAACCCTAACACATAAATTTTTACTAGACTGACCAACGTAAAACGATGGGCAATCCTTACAAGGAATTTTGTAAATGATGTTGTTATTTGTTACGGGACTATTCTTAATTAGCATATCTTTAATGGTATTGTTATAAGAGAACACTACATTAACATTAAATGATTTAAATATTGATTTTATGGTTTCAAATCCACGAAAATAAGGTAAGCTAAGTACATTTTTAGGGATTTCTTTTTCATTAATAGCAACATTATAAAACTTTTTATGAGCTTTTTGATAACATAAAACAATTAAATGAGGTGGGTAGCAGAGATCGTTTCCTATCTTTTTTATGTATTCTATTTCTTGGTCCAGGTATTGTGGACTCGTGATACGCAAAGCGCGTAGGAACATAGAAGAAAAAATCAGCGGGAATCGAATAGTTGGAAACACGCATTAAGGCAAGAAATTTATGGAAAACTTCGTAGAACTACAGACACTTTGATTAGAAAACTGGAAAGAAAATTAAACAACCTTATCAACGCCAGTGATTGGACCAATAATGCTAGAAGTGATTGTGTGGTGAATTTATCGAGCAAACAAATAAGTGATAATGCAGTGCGCGCATTAGGCTTTGGGCTGTCTTTCTTCATTTGTAACAAACCCTCAGCTTTATCAATAGCGACATCTTTATATAAGTTTGAAAAATACTGTGATCTACCACAAAATCATTTAGACATTATGAAAGGCATGACATATAGTGCTACGCATGCCTACCATGAAGATAACTTCCCCGCTCGCTACAGGAAAAGTTTAAAAGAATTGAAGAATGATAATAGCTTACACATTACCAAGGCTGATAAATCCAATAGTTTAGTGGTTCTTGACAAAACTGACTGCATATCACGCATGCATACTTTACTAGAGGATGAAATAACTTACAAAAAACTCGCAAAAAATCCGTTGGACCAGGTAATAAAAAACTTTAATATCAATAACAAACAAATTCTTAAAGATAAAAAAGAACTTTTGTGTCAGTTAACTGTGGGTTTTACAAAGAAAATGGGATTGCTCTGTCTGAAGATTAAACTTTGGAATCCGAGAAACTCCTCGAATCGTCTGAAAAAAGTTTGGAAAAATTTCTTTATTTTTCGGGAAATCACATTTTCTTTCCGAAATTTGTTCGAACGTGCATCATTTTGTCCTTTCTCATCTTTCAAGATGAGAAAGTCGGGATAGAAACTGGTAGCTTTTGATACTGAAAAACAGAGAACGGTAAATATAAAAAAAGTTTTAGGTACCTTGAAACAAATATATCTGTAAAATAACGGGAATAAAATGACCACATTAATACAGTAGATAAACGAAAAGGCAGGCAAATGTATGGAAGTATAAAATGTACACAAGGAATTCAATGCGGTGTGTTATTATCTCCCAGTATCCTTTACTTCTTATGCTTTGCTTATCAATTTATTTTTCTTAAAAGAGAGACCAAACATTTGAAGGTTTATTTTTCTTTTATTGAAGATTCCTTGATGATTGCCCTAAATAAATTCAATTTACTACAAAAGTAGTAGCTACCTGCATCATCAGTTCCTGTCGTCGAAATCCACATTGCAACCCCTTTTACGAGAGGGCACATCTCACATCTAGCAAAATGGGGCAGGATATCCCTGAGGGGGTCAGGCCCTAGGGAACAAGGCTCTGATAGGGCGGCCCTGGCCGTTGGAATCGAAGCAAAGTACCTGGAAGGAAGCTGATTACGGTTAGGATGAGATCCAGCAGGAAGGAAATAAGGGTGGCCAATAAGACAGGAATCTAAGATAAATGAGGAAGGAAGAGGTAGTAACGTGAGGTGGCAATGAGGATATTCCTCAGGGAGTGAGAAGGAAACTCCCTTCGTGTTCTTCGTTTTGACAGGTCGTTTTTGTCAAGTTTCAGGTGCAGGTTCCTGCATATTCCGTTCTGGAATTGTAGATTCATACATTTAGAACTAGTTTTAGATAATTAAAGCAAAGTCAAATGTAATAAACATCTGAAATTTAGAAAAATATCAAAACCAAAATTAAACTTCCAGCAGCTATACTAAAGATCATTAAGTCTCTGGTTTAATATCTCCGATTTACCGTCGCTATGCGAGTAATAATAATAATAATAATAATAATAATAATAATAATAATAATAATAATAATAATAATAATAATAATAATAATAAGCAACTTTCCAAGTGAACGAAAATAGGAGTTAAATAGTCTTGGATGTTGAGGAAAGAACGATTTGCAACGACTATATGATATGACATATACCACACAAATCAAGCTTACAATACGACACATTTCCGTAACTAGATTGTTTTACGACAAACATCAAGTAAGTGTGTGTTTAATTATATATATATATATATATATATAATATATATATATATATATATATATATATATATATATATATATATATATATATATATATATATATATATATATATATATATATATATATATATATATATATATATATATATAGGTGTGTGTGTGTGTGGGCGCGTGTGTTTGTGTGGTGTGTGTGTGGGTGCGTGTGTGTGTGTGTGTGTGTGTGTGCGTGTGTGTTTGTGTGTGGTGGAAACAGGAGGTTGCAAGTATAAATGATCATTATTTGTAGAATCAAAAGTTAAATTGTTTAGATATTAAAATTGGAGAGGTTAGCTTAATTTGTGATTATAATAACAATCAAAACAAGAAGTGAGCTTCATATTCAAGAAATGTGATTGAATATAAGGCGAAGATGGACGAAAGTAGAGAGGTTCATAGGAGCAAGACGTGGAAAAAGTTTTTTAGAATTGTCCAGAATTCAAAGATGAGGTCGGAGAGTCACCATAGGGCGAATATGGTTATTAGGGGATAGGAAAAGGAAATGGAAGACATAAAATGCTAGGATAACAAAATACGAGCTTAAGAGAGAACAAAGAACGTTATTTGTCGTATACTTCCGTAACAAAATAAAGTGTCCTACTTGATTTAAACATAGTGCAGCTTAAAAATTCTTGACGTGTTTAAAAAAAATTAATTTGATCACTGTTATAAGGTAGTTTTATTTAAGAAATTGAGTTATTACTTCTTAAAAGATACAGGGATAAAATTAATCGGTTTTGAAAGTCAAACCTTGTTAAGTCGAGCTATGAAGTTTTAAGTAGTATCGCAGGTTACCCACTGTGAAATATGAGGAACTTTCTTCAAGTCTATAAAATGTAATTGATTTCCTTGACTTTCTTATTTTCATTGACCAACGGATCAGCTGTGTAATGGGACTGAAGGGGCTTAGTAATGTTTTCCGAATTATTAACAAGCGGAAATATTGCACATATCCACAGCAGAAGTTTATAATATTCGAACATGTTGCAGACCACACATGATTGATAAGGTAAATTTAAATCTTTCGCTCATTAACGAAAAAATATTTTTCTTTTTCAAGGTTAATAGTTTTCAGTTATTGTCATAATGGCATAAAAAAGACTGGAGGATAAGCACTAATTAATGAAGGATGTAATATTGGTAAATTAAAATTAACAATTTTCAAACTAAGTTCTTTTTAATTTTCAACATCGCATAAAACTGTTTTTTTATAAAAAATAAAATGCTGAACATTAATGAGCAGACAAGGATATGTTATATGGAACAATATTTTTTAATATCCTTTATGGTATTATTATAACAAAATAATGGCAAGTAATTAGCAAATCTGATAAAAAAGAACCATCGCTCTCTCCATCGCCCCATTAAGAAAATACATTTAGGAGAAGTGATAACGACAATTCGCGTATTTCTGGGCATCTTAGTCATCAAAGCAAACGATAAATCCATAACGATACAATCTGTTTCACGAAAACCATGCCTGTGCATATATCTGCAACTCTCATAATACCTATATATAAAAATATAAGTCATATCACATTACCGTCATTCATATACATATATCGAGCTACAAATGTCCTTTAATAACTAATTCGCTCTACCTCGGAATTAATATATTCTCATATATGTTTAACCGAAGGGGAATTTATTCAGCGATAATAAAATTGCCGGCCGACGGACACGAACCATCGACATCTTCAATCCTAGGACTGGCAGTGAAGCCTTAGCCAACCTCTTGCGGTGGCGGGGTTGGCTAAGGCTTCACTGCCTGTCCTGGAATTGAAGATGTCGATGGTTCGTGCCCGTCGGCAGGTAATTCTATTATAGCTGAATAAATTCCCCTTCGGTTAAACATATATGGGAATATATTAATTCCGAGGTAGAACGAATTAGTTATTAAAGGACATTTGTAGCTCGATATATGTATATGAATGAGCGTAATGTGATATGACTTATATATATATATATAATATATATATATATATATATATATATATATATATATATATATATATATATATATATATATATATATATATATATATATATATATATATATATATATATATATATATATATATATATATAGATATATATATATATATATATATATATATATATATATATATATATATATATATCATATATATATATATATATATATATATATATATATCTTCCCTTTCTATTTTCTAAGGGGATCAAAGCAAAATTGGAGAGCTTATCTCAATGAATGGGCGCTCATAGTTCTGTTTTCAGTGTTAGAAATAAACTTCTTTTATGAGGTTTCTCTTAGTTCCTTTGAGCTTTCCCGAAATAAAAGAGAGATTCATTTGGTTTTCGTCTGAGCTTACCAAACGGTGAAGCGGCCTTGCATTTTAAAGGAGAAATTTCTATGTCAACAGATACAAAAAACCAGAGGAAATCACGTTCCTTAGCCCTTTCCCATTTTCCATAGGCCACTTCAGAATAATACTCGGTCTCCTACCAATTTCAGCGCCTTGGTTCATTCGTCCTAGAAAACATTACCCTCCTCGCAACTCAGATGTGCTCACACCTAATAGGATTCGGGTGCGAGGTTTGGTCATTTATGAGAATCAAAGAGCAACGATGGAACAGTCTGCTATTAGCTTGAAGGTAAAGCGAGTACGAAAGTTGGAAATAATAGACGACAGATGAAGAGACCAGCAAAATAAAACTCGAGAAAAACTCCAAGTAGAAAATGGGATTCTATAATAAAAAAAAGAATGAAATAAGAAAATAAATTAAACAAGACTTCATGTTATCCGTCAGTTGTACCATATCCGTCTTGTTTATGGGTTTTTGTTTCTTCATGCATTTTTCTAATTACGCATTATGTGTCTCTTATTTGATTAAAGACCTGTTATTTAATTCAATGTAAACTCTCTTTGAAAAAACATTTAACTCAGATGTCTTTTTCTTGTTCCATCCAGGTATATCTCACGGAGAGACAAAATGACCCACGTTCAGGCAGTCTAAGGAAAGGAATGGCGTTTTCCAGAAAAAAAAGAAAAGTTTCAAACCAAATTGCAGCGGATTAGGGGAGTTTTGCTGATTCCAAAGTTGAACCTGCAGTCTCCTGCAATCCCATTTTCTCTTTCAAATCCGCGGGAGTTGTGCATCACTTTAATTTCTTTCCGGAGGGGAACCTCAGGCAAGAAATGGGGAAATTCAGTGAGAAATTCTGGGCTCCGACTTCGTCAAACTAGCGTCCTACCCAGAAGTTGAACAGAAATTTCCGGTTAAAAATTCCAGTAAACTGACGGAAACGCAGGAGGGCAGTTCCATTTTGTCCTTCCCGGGTTAGTGGGAGGTTTGCTCTATGTCCTCACATTTTAGTTATCTATGGATAAGGTTACGTTTTTGTGTTACTTTATTACTTGTCTTCGATGCTAAAAAATAGTACTAGAAATGTTTGTGTTGGGAAGAGCCTAACCTATTTTATTTTTTATGATTCCAGCCATAAACTTCTTGACCCTACGAAACACATATAATGTACATCACGTACACAATGTGCATTTTCATACATTCACAGAAGCGAGTTGCATTGCCTCGGCAAGGACATATTCTATAACGAATTCTCTTCCTGTTATTGAAACATCAATCCCCTATTGTAAAGTTTCTCGTTTACTCAGCATTATACTGAGTAAACGAGAAACTTTACAATAGGGATTTGATGTTTCAATAACAGGAAGAGAATTCGTTATAGAATATGTCCTTACCGAGGCAATGCAACTCGCTTCTGTGAATGTATGAAAATGCACATTGTGTACGTGATGTACATTATATGTGTTTCGTAGGGTCAAGAAGTTTATGGCTGGAATCATAAAAAATAAAATAGGTTAAGGCTCTTCCCAACACAAACATTTCTAGTACTATTTTTTAGCATTATACTGTTGTTTGTATATGGGTCACACTGACATCCCCACTGTATATTAAATATATATATATATATATATATATATATATATATATATATATATATATATATATATATATATATATATATATACACACACACACACACACACACACATATATATATATATATTATAATATATATATATATATATATATATATATATATATATATATATATATATATATACATACGGTCATTTACGAATCTAGGAATCCGTCTTATCTTTTACACTAAACAGACTTATTCAACGCCGCGTGTTTATAAAAAAATTGGATGTAGAGGATCATACTTATTCATTTTTATTAAACCTACAAGGAACGGTGCCAGGCAGTAATCTGGATTCATAAAAATCGGAAAACCTGTTTTATTTTCTCTCTGGTACCGTTCCATGTGGGTTTAATGGACTTGTACTTAACAAAGCTTTTTTTTTTTTTAATGTGATTTAAGAATTGCTTTGTGATTCTTGATATGTCGTCGAGCTATCAATATGGGTTCCAAAAGCTAATGCCATTTGTGGATATTGAACACAAATGTACGTGTGTGTGTGTAATTTGTGTAAACACACATACGCGTGCATGTGAGCGTGTCTATTTCCCTTTCGAATACTTCTGAGTCAGTCTAAAGGGCTGATATTGCTTGACTAACGCTCTACTGCTTGATGTACATAACCTCCTTTTCCTAATGAGATGAAAATACCCTTTATTTCTAAAATGATAATTCAGAAATGAAAACGTTGAGTTTGCTATCCAAGTGATACCAAGACCGTCTATATTAAACTTAAGCTAGTTAAAACACATATTGTTACTGAAAACGTATGAGCAATTTAGCTGGGGCGGCGGAGGATATGTCTCATGCATAAATAAAGCAGTTAAAACTTGCCAAATGTCACCTTTGGATATCTTTTTCTTTAACAGTCAACGGAAGTGAAAAATACTGGTGACGAGTATTTTTTTTCACTTAGCTTGTCTTTTAGTATTTTTATATATACGTCTTCTTGCACTGAGAGTCGTAGTCATTATGCATAAAAAAAAAAAAATGGAACCGCTGGTTTCTGAAGCGAACGTTCTCTCGCTCACCATCCAGTATATTTAGACTGGTTCAAGAAGGCTTCTGCAGAGTCCCTCTCACCAGCCGATTGAAAGGACCTGGAGCAATTTTGAGAAGTGACAGACAGTTCGTTCAATTAGCATCACTGGATATGGTGTTCATTCTTCTAAACTAGTAAGTATTATTTGGTGGTTTGTCACTTACTACGATTCAAGACTTAAGCAAACCCATGCGTTGGGACATAGTGTTTATGGATGGAAGCAGAAATACCGAATAAGAGCTCTAAAGAATATGGGAGAACCGAAACGTTTGATCGTGCAAAGATTGGTTGGGGCAAAATGGTGATTGAAGGTTGAGTGATAAAAGAGACAACAATGGAGTTAGCAGGAAGCTGATGTGTGGCATTTTGTTACAATACACCGGGAACTCCTCGGGAAAGAAACATGGTAGGGGGAAAGGTGAAGTGGTGGGGGTATGATGGGATGTCGTTCTCTTATCTGAGAAAGGTTTATCATATGTTATCGCTATTTCTTTTCTTGCCACTCAGTGGTTTTTAATACGCAGTTTAATTACTATTTTTATTAAAGTTGTCCTCTGGTTTTCCTTTCATTCGTGGTGTTCTGATGTCAAATGCTCTATATATTTTTCAATCGTTCTTTTTTATATTTTCGTTCATCATGGCACTTTTTTCCACCTAATATATTATTGTAAACCTGATTTTCTCCAATATATACTATGTATCTTTGGAGTTAGTTTATTTAACAGAACTTGAGCTATGCACGCATGCATAGATTGGCCTTCTACCACCATCATTTCAAAACCCAAGGGTTTTTATGCTCATGCGACAAGTTCGAGACGGTGCTCTTAGAATCAATACTCTTTGTGTTCCAACTACTGACAGACGCTTCCAGATTTCAATGTATCAGCACTTAATGATCCTATTTTTATTTATAAAATTGTGAACTTTCGTACCACGAAGATTTGGCAGCTTTTACGGCTGATTATAGAATAAAGTACCTACGTAAATCAGTGAAATTCCTGTTGGAAATGACAACTGCAATGCCAAAGTTGCGCTGTATGGCAGCAAAATACTGATGAGAGTTACCCGTACTGAATTCGATGTGGAAATGATTCAATATCAAAAGAGTATAACAACAGTTTAGTAACGAGAGAGAGAGAGAGAGAGAGAGAGAGAGAGAGAGAGAGAGAGAGAGAGAGAGGAGAGAGAAGAGAGAGAAGAGAGAGAGAGAGATGATTTCTGCTGTTCACGTTTGAAATAAGTTTGCTGAAGAAAAAACTTTTAGTTTAGTTTACTTTCGTAGTAAAAATAATGCCCATGGTATAAATCATGTGTTATTTTACTGACAATAATATTTTGACAAATACTAAAAAAATGAATGTTATTCCTAGCCATAGTAAATGTAAATAAAAGTAATTCACAATATATGAAAAATTATATTACAAGTAATCCCCAAAAGTCGAATACAGTATTCATGACGGATGGTCCAATGCATTCTGCATGATGACGCTACTAATAAAGAAAAATCAGTCTTTCTATAAAGAGAACATTCATATAATAATGGAAATGAAAAAGGGAATGAAAGGACATAAACTCACGCAAACATGTTCACCACTTATCTGTCCTACTTAATAGTTTGATTTCATAAATCGTCATCATTGCAATGCCGTCTCAACTAAGAGCTAAAAAATACATCATACAGCAGACAACCAGGGACATTCTTATCTAAGCACTAATATCCTGTGTACAACGGGGTTTGGTAGAACAACAGAAGATTCTCTTTCTGTACAAGTGCTTTATATATTCTCTTGAAATATTTTATGTTATAAAAAAATGCCGAAGGAGACAATAAAAGAAATGGGACAGTTCTCAAAATCACATTAGTTCTCCAAAGAACTCTGTCAATAGTTTCAGTATCCACCGGCGTATTGCCTACCAGTCCTGTCAGCTGTGAGCTTTTGCAGAGGTTAAGGGTCAAGAAAAATCAACCTGCTGAGAAACCAAGAGGATGTACCCTTGAAAACCCAATCCTTCCTAAGGGAAATACGTATGTTATCATAAATGATAAGCAGACACACGCAGTAAGTATGTATGTATATATATATATATATATATATATTTATATATATATATATATATATATATATATATATATATATATATATATATATATATATATATATATATATATATATATATATATATATATATATATATGTATATATACATATATATATATATATATATATATATATATATATATATATATATATATATATATATCTACAGTATGTGTGTGTGTGTGCATGCTCATGTTTGCATTTGTGCATCTGTGAACGTGTCTCTAGATCAGATCTCATAAACCTCTGCTCACCAGAGAGGAATCATGTTCCATCCCAGGGAAAAGCATCTTTGCGCTCCTCTGACAAACTTATTGTTGCTTCATTTGTGTATTTGTGTAAACTTATGAGCTGCACTTACCACTCATGCACTAATCTGTTCCGATGAAGAGATTCCGGGTTTAAGCATAAATTTTCCACTTCCGGCTTTATAATTATGGGATACGGTTTTCTGCGCGAAGCATGTATATGAATTGTCTAGTCAAACAGTGATATCACAATGCACTTGATCTTGGCCAAACAGCCTTGACGCGATAAACCTCTCCCAAAACCATAGTCTAACCTTCCTCTTTGCTTAGCCTAGGTTCAGCAAACGCACATTAGGTCACAGGAACAACAACGGTATAGCACTGCAACATGACCTGATAACACTACAACAATACACTAGACGAAATGTTTTACCAAAGAATGTAGAAACTACATGACAACAATAGTGTTAGACTAGGGTTGTGGGATAGCTTTGTCGCTTCAAGGCCTTAAGAGCAAATTGACTTGGCATATATATCTTCTTGCAAAAATCAGTATCTCATTCGACCTGTCAGTGTGAACTAAAGAGAAGATATTACATGTCCATTATACGGTTATGATTGTCACATATGTTGATCGAAAACAAGTGCAAGTGAACCAGTTATAAATAATAAATCAATAAATAATTTCAATTGAATTGTATTATATTTGAGCTTATGAATGACTATTGCTAGTTCAGTAATATTTCTTTTAATACTGACATCCTAGCACCAATAAGAAGCCCATATAAGTAATACATAATAATTAAAGACTTTCTAATTAATCGGAGGCTTTTTGAGCTGTTGTACCAAGCCAACATATAGGTTGTATAGCCATCATACTTCATGTTTGGTATTAGCAAAAAATATATAGCAATAAACCTTAATTCCCTACACTTTTAATGTTCAAGTTAAGGTCCATAACAGAGATCACATTGCTTACTTTTATAATGCATTTTCCTTATTTAAAGTAAATTGCTTATCTCAATAGTATCTCAATAATCGATGCCTAACAAATACGCCTGTTGAGTGTAGACATTAGCTTTCAAGGCTCACTTAGTTTTGCATTTTCGTATTTGTTTATGCATTTAAACACAGATAATTATACTTTATCAAGTTCTCTGATAAAAGTATAATTATTCCAGAGTTTTTGAATCGTATTTTACCATTTCCTGGATAAATTTTCATTTCTATATTTTCGATAACATTTACAGAGTATTAAAAATGGCATCTCATGTACGTTTGCTTAGCTATTTAATGAAGTCAAGTCTTTCTATGCAAATCTGTGAAACGACTAATCAGGCCTTAGTTATTTTTCATTTTTTGTCATGTATTTGCTTAGATATAATTTGAGCTCAAATAACGAATGCATGCAAGCTTTTCTAAAATGAAATTAAATATTTCCCCTGTAAAATAGTTTTGCTCAATTAACAAATACAATTTTTCCCTTCTTTACAGGTCATGATATAGCCGCTTGGATAACATTCTACACAGAAAGAAATAATTCAAGATGGGGAGTAGACTTAGTGAAGAACCTCTTTTCATCCCAACACTTGGGAGGCCTTTCCACTTAGGTATGCTGTATGACTGCAGATCTGACCAAATTTTACAGGGGATTACATTATGGGATCAACAAACTCTGGATAGAATAAAGGAAAAAAAACTTGAATCATCTAACAGTAAAATCATCACTTCTGATACCATTAAAGATAAGTCTTCTGGACTGGATGCCAACATTGGCTTAAAACTTAGCTTTCTTGGAGGGATGGTGGATGTGTCTGGCTCTGGGGAATACCTTGACAACAGAAAATCTTCAAATCACGTGGAAAGGGTAACCTTGAAGTTCGAGTGCACAACTAAAACTGAAACAATGACGATGAACCAGTTAGGGAAGGGAAAGATTGAGCACCCAGAAGTTTTTGATCATGGTACAGCTACGCATGTTGTAACTGGGATTACATATGGAGGCAATGCTTTCTTTGTTTTCGAGAAGGAGCTGTCTTCAAATTCATTAGACAAAAATGTTAAAGGTAATCTTCATGCTATGGTCAATTCCATTCCAGACTTAAAGATTAATGGGGAAGGAAAGGTTGATCTAAGTGAAGATGAGAAAAAGGAATCTCGGAAATTTAGCTGCAGTTACTTTGGAGATTTTATACTTCGAGAAAACCCATCGACATTTGAAGAAGCAGTTCGTCTCTACAAAGAGATGCCAAATATCATTGGAAAAAAGGGAAAAAATGCTGTCCCAATAAGTGCATGTTTATATCCACTTACCAAACTAGACAGTAAGGCTTCTAAACTTGTTAGAGAGATCAGTGCTGTTCTTGTTAATGAAACAGAAAATTATTTGGAGGATCTGTATAAACTGGATGTGAAATGCAATGATCTTCTGAGATCAGAAGCAGTTAATAAATTTCACGGAATTAAAGCAGAACTTCAGGAATTTAAATCTTTATTGGCTACTTACAAACTGGTATTTCAGAGAGAGGTAGCAAAAATTCTTCCAAGTATCAGAGGTGGAAACAAAGAGGAGAGTGAGTTAGCAAATATATTGAAAAAAAGGGATTTCTCTCCATTTCGAAATGAATCTCTCAGGAGATGGATGGAAACAAAAGAAAGCCAAGTAAAAATACTTTTGCAATACACTTCCTCTCTTCAGCAGATTGAGTTTATATCAGAGCCAGGCGACTTACAGTCAAAGGTGATGAGTCCTCATCATTCACAAGTTCTGTGTTTTTCAATTTTGATCCCTAAATCTGATTCACATTTGATAAACATGTCAAAATACCTGAAAGAAGAGACTCTTAACAGTGATTTGGACTTCACAGCTGGAAATGCTACAATCCCACTTAAGATAAAAGAAAATGAAAGTTCAATGATGGAAAAGGCAAGATATTTCAGAGACTTCTTTGATAATAATAAAGAGAACACTGATGTTAGCTTCCTTGTTGCAGAGGACGTTTCTGATTCAAATGAATTCCAAGCTAAGACAAAGTACTATAATAATGGTAGACTCCTCAATGAAGACTTTGCAATACCTTCAGCCCCAAGGAAAGTAAATGTAAACAATATTGCTACTACACATGAGAGCATTTTGGTTCAGTGGGAAAAACCCCTTCATGGTGCATCAAATATCGACCAGTACAAGATTGTCTGTGAAGACACTACTGGAAATAATCCACCTATTATTCAGAATGCAGATTCTAATGTTACAAGTCATTGCATTCAGGGGCTCAGTCCTGGCTGTGAGTATAGTGTTAGCATTCAAAGTGTTTGCCAACTTGGAGTTAGTGTTAAGGGCCAAATAAGGGGTGCTGTTAAAACAAGGCCAACTAGTCCACCTGGGAAACCTAAGGCCTGGCAGATATGTTCTTCAGAAATAGAGATTAAGTGGTCAAAGCCGCTTCACATTGGTTCTCAGTGCACAAGAATCAAATATTTAGTTAAGCAACAAGAAGAAGGGTCTGACTGGAAAGTAGTAAGCTCATTGCCATTTGAAAATCAATCAATTAATATGTATGTAAATCCAAACGTTACCTGTAGGTTCAAGGTTTATTGTGAGTGTGAACACTGTGGCAAGAGTCTTGGTAGTGAATTAAGCAATGATTTGAAGATAGAAATGAAAGAAGATGAAGTCTATAAATCTGATTTATGTAGGCAATCAGTGAAAATAATGGATGGTAATATCAAGATATATAAGCCAAATCTAAAACATGTTGCATCTCACGAGAAATATAAACTTCAGAAATATGAATTTGGAAATGAGAAAGATGCCATGCCAGAAAAGGTCATCATGCTTGTTGGTTCTACTGGATCAGGTAAAACCACTTTAATCAATGGACTAATTAACTATGTATTTGCTGTTAAATGGGAGGATACCTTTCGTTTCAAATTGATCACCGAGCCAGAAAGCGACAACCAAGCAAAAAGCCAAACTAGTGAAGTATCATCGTACACAATACATCACCAAGAAGGTTTTAGAATACCTTATTCTCTCACAATCATTGATACACCAGGTTTTGGTGACGTTCAAGGCATAGAAAGAGATCAGAAAATTACAGAACAAATACGCAAATTTTTCACAACAGGAGGTGTAGGAGGTGTAGACAAAATTGATGCAGTTGGTTTTGTTGTTCAGTCATCTCTTCCAAGACTTACTGCAATGCAGATATACATTTTTGATCAAATACTGTCACTCTTTGGAAAGGATATGGCTGAGAACATATTCCTGTTACTTACTTTTGCTGATGGTCAAAAACCTCAAGTCCTTTGTGGCATTAAAGAAGCAAACATACCACACAGTAAAATCTTCAAATTCAATAATTCTGCACTATATGCACGTTGCAAAGAACCAGAAAGGGAAGAACAAGATAGTGGTGAATTCGAAGACAGTACTTTCGATACCATGTTTTGGGATATGGGAGAGAAGAGTTTTATGAAGCTTATAGAAGCTCTGAACTTGACTCAGAGTAGGAGCCTCACCCTAACTAAAGAGGTTCTTGAGGAACGCCATCGTCTAGAAGTTACAGTAACTGGCATCCAGGTAGATATTCAGACTGGACTGCATAAATTAGAGAAGCTAAGGTGTGAAGTGGAAGTCCTCAAATCGCATGAGGCTGATATTGACAGGAACAAGAACTTCACCTACACAGTTACTGAAGAGACCTTTGTGAAAGAGCCAATTCCTGTCGGACAGTTTATAACAAACTGTCTAGAGTGCCACCGGACTTGCCATGAAAACTGCGGAATTGAGAAAGATACTGAAAAACAGGGTTGCTGGGCGATTACAGGTGAGAATTGTCGTATTTGTCCTAAACAGTGTCATTGGAAAATGCATGGAAATTTCCCATACAAATATACTTGTAAGCAGGTTGAAGTAACAAAAACTGCAGAGGACCTAAGGCGTCGATATGAAGAGGCAAGGGATAAGAAACTTTCTGCTGAACAACTTGTAAAAGAGGTAGAGGAAGACTTTCAGGCAGTTCAAATAAAGGTTCTGGGTATGACAGAAACTGTGAGAAAATGCCTCAAGAAACTGAAAGAAATCGCACTAAAACCAAATCCTCTCTCTACCGTGGAGTACATAGACATCCTGATTGAGTCTGAGAAATCACAAGCCCAACCAGGATGGCAGACTCGGGCCAAGCACCTGCAGACTGTCAGGAAAACGGCGGAGGAAATGAAGAAAATCGCTGACGAAGGATATGACCCTTTCATGGAGATAAAGAAAAAGATAGAAGAGGAGAAAAAACAAATGAACAGTGGCAATTGCTCTCAACTCATGATTCCCTTTCGGTCTCAAGGCATGAAGAGCCGTTGGGTTGAAGTCGAGGACTATCTTAATAATATTTTTAGTTAGATTGGGACAGTTCTGTTGAGGATAGACCCTACTGTTTTCTTTATTTTCCAATCACCAATCAAAGGCTTTATATATATATATATATATATATATATATATATATATATATATTATATATATATATATATATATATATATATCATATATATATATATATATATATATACTATATAGATATATATATATATATATATATAAATATATATATATATATATATATATATATATATATATATATATATATATATATATATATATCTATATATATATATATATATATATATATATATATATATATATATATATATACATATATAGTATATATATAATATATATATATATATATATAAGCTAACTTTTAAATTTAGATGTCGTCTTGAAATGAAGTTGTATATTAACCAGTCAAACAAATGGAGAAATACAACGTCTTGGAAACTATTCACAGATATTTATATTTTAGAATATATTTTACTTCCAAAAGCAAAATGTATTAAATTTTTCTACTCAACTTCTTAATTATGCTTCGCAGGAAAGATGATGCTTTCCTGGGTAATTAATTCCCTGAGGTTACTATATCTATTTTTAACGAGTGCAACTTGGCTATAAAGTGACTTTTGGACATCCCACTCGATCAGTGTCATCCTGAATGATGTAGTAAGAGGATGCAGTAGTAAGCCTATCAACACTTAGAGCCCTCTACGATTCTACGAGCAGTGATATTGACCAAGAAATATAGAAGAGATTTGTTCTAGCATTTTATTCGTTTCAGTGGTTGGTTAGTAGGGGTATTCTTCCAGCGCTTGCTGAGAGGAATATTTTTCACCAGAGTTGGCGCCTGACAGGAATATTTTAAAAAGATGTTGACTTATTTGCAAAATATATAATAAAAACTTTGTACTTGCTTTTTTGTAGGAATTAGTAATTTTTTCTTTGATATGTGACCAGCATGACAACTATCATTATTTCATGGTTATAGGTCTAGGCCTACACTAATTAGATAAAAGGATTGTACAATTAGGAAACACGCTTGTGTTACTCCTTATCCTGACCGCACTCAAGACAAAAATGAAAGTGCCTCTGGATGTGGCAGTTTTTGACATTTTGTTCATTAATAAGCTAGCTTAGTATGAGATTCAGGGCCTCTGTAACATGGTTTTTTCGCAATAACTTTTTATCTATGCCTTTCATAAACATAACACTTATTCAGAATACACATTATATCTACACATAAATTTTGACTGTATTCTACATTACGTAGGTTGAATAAATTTGGTACTTATAATGTAAAAGTGACTTTTTTTGAAGACGGGGCAACTTACTCAGAGAAAAGGTTTCGAACGCACTCGTTACGTAACTTATGACAGCATTTCTTCCCTCTTTGTCGATGGATGATTGGCTATACGTAACGAAGGCTAGACCTCTGGCAACAATGACATAAAAATGTAAATACAAGCAAAGCAGTACACCTTTATGAACTCTGAAACCTCTCCACTGATAATTGTCATAATGAACAGACCAACAAAATAGGTTATTAAATACAAAAACACTTTGATTATTAGTCTAACTCCAAAATAAGTTTCCTTTATAGTCTACTTTATAGGTCACAATCAGATTGACAAGATGTAGGGAATAGTTGGTAATTTTCAAAAACATAGTAGACAAGCTTGATTTGATAACTGCTATATCCAATGTCAAGCAATTTTTATTTATTAGCTATCTATCTATTTACACAAATTATCGTCAGAATGATGACTTCATGAGGCTCCACCCACTTTGGCCCCGTTATAATTCAGAATAACACTGGAAGGCTATCATGGGCATTGTTGGATTAGAAAATTTAACTTCTTGCTATAAAAACTCATTTCTCGAGTAGTTGCAAGAAGTGCTAAATGATCCTCAAGGATCCCAGCAGTTGGCCTAAACGTTTAATTCATGTATATTACTGCTATTACTACAGTAGTATTACTACGCTAGCACAGATACCCCACCCACATCTATGTATCGTTCCGCCATTCATAAAGTCTTTGTCATGGCCACGGGCTTTCTCTTGACTGTAAAAAGTTGCAAGTCGTAAGACAAATGCAGTTTTGCAACCACGGGAAAATTCCAAATCCTTTTAGCCATTATTGACTGCTATAGGTTTCAGAGCCGATGGAACAAGGTGAATGAGTTTCTGTCTTGTGGATGGGCGGGACAACATTTCGTCAAATGTGGTTTACCTTGCTTACGTAATGAATGTTTTTCGACTCTTGGCCATGGCATCGGCTGGATAATTTCTACTCTATAAAAATTAAAACTATCAGGTTTAGGTCATTGATAATGCTACCAAATATGTGTGTGGTTGTAAAATATACATATGTCAACTTTCAGCTACATCCGATGCTTTGATAAGGAGCAAAGTCCAAAAAACCGTGTTACAGAGGCCCTTAATCTCATAGTAGTTGGTGTGAGAGAAAAATAAGCATGCCTAAATAAACAAAGAAATGTACAATTTTCTTGGCCTTTTATTTCTTCCTGGTTACAATGCCCGGAACAGGTGATAGAGAATATTGGAGTAGAGCATCTGAATTACCTTGACCTGCAGTTCCAAAAACTGAGTCCCAATCGATTTCAGAACATAAAACAAGTTATTCATATGACAGATAATCAAGGTCTTTGATTGATCAACTTTGCTAAAGTTAGTCTATTCCAGTGGTTCCCAAACTGGGGGAAATTTCCCCCTGGGGGAAGGGGGGGGCGAAATTTGAAGCTACCAGAGGGAAATAATTACACTACCTACTAACTAAAAAATCTCACTAATTTAATTCTAAAGTAGAAGAGCAGACAAAAGTCCTTTTATTTGCTACTAACCGCTCTCTTGGCTATGCGGTTAGTAACCGTTAGTTGTTACCAACCGCTCTCTATCCACTTTACTCTGTAACTATATGTTTACCAGTATATTTGCACATTTGAAAAATAAATTAGTAAATAGTCACATTGTGTTTTAATTACTCTTTCCCTCATACACATGAAGGGGAAAATCTGGATGGTTGAACTGGGGTGCCAGGGGGAAATTGACAGAGAAAAGTTTGGGAACCACTGGACTTTATTTTATGGAATTCGAAACTTATCTTTACTCACGATTGTACTTCGTGAGTATCTAAGCACTGGTGTGTCCATGGTACCGTATTTAGAAAGCACTCATGTAAGCAGTACATTAGAAGGAAGCCAAATAGATTTGGCCACAAATGTTGGGGTATTGCCAGTTCATATGAATGCCCTTTAAAGTTATCATTAATAAAGGAAGAAATGTCAGTCACTTGGTAACACTTGTTGTAATAGACTGTCTAAAAAATCTGTGAACATCATTTTTATTATATTATTATATATTTTAGATATTTTTTAAACTTTTATAATATAATGTCATACTCGAAATTGCTTGGATACGGAACCACTTGAACCATTAGAGACAGTCATCTGAAAGGGTACTCAGTCAAAAGTGTTGCCGAAATGAAGAAACGCAGCAGAGGGTCATGTGATTCCAGAACTGACGGAGATATACAAATGGTGAGATGGAATGATAGACCTGTAGCCACAATACGTAGAAATGCTTGTGGATATGAATAGAATGATTTCACAGCCTCAGACTGTTGAAAAGTACAGTGATAGTTTGGGAGGAGTGGATTTTATGAATCAATCAAAAGCTGACTGCTGAACATGAATTAAAAGGCAAAATGAAACTGGAATTTATTTTTGAATGCACTAAACACTGTATTTGTATATAACTGGAGACCATATCCGTTATGCACTAATATTCATATGAAGCATCAGCAGTTTCGATGAAACATAGTTACACAGATGCTAGCATGTCCAGGTCAAAGACTGTGGTCAATATACAAGTGGAGTTTAGAACAATGTAAACCATTATTCAGAGATGTGCTCCGCCACATGTCTATGAAGAGGGCTTATCAGTTTTATGCTGAACTCTGCGCATTCCTATACTCACCCCGTAGGGAGACAGTGCATGAGTGCACCTCTTTTGGTGCAATGTAGGCATTTCCTAAGGTTCTTTGCAGCGCCCGTTCAATCTCTAACTGCAACCCCTTTCATTTCGTTGACAATTGTTTCACCAATGTTCTCGGCGCTAAATGACCTCATAGGTCATAGCGCTTGGTCTTTGGACTGAATTTTATATTCCAGATTTATATATTCACACTCCTTCACCGTTTTCCAGAATTTTTCAGGATTTCCTGCCAATACTTTCGAATTATGGAGCTTCTCTGAGCAGACCTATCGTCCTCCACTTTCGTCATATGCGAAACCGTTTTCCGTTTGCATCACCTTCCATGTTTCACTTGCAGATCATTTCTATAGACCGTGATCTTTCCCTTTTTTATCACAATTTGTGGCTCACCTCTTTTCATATTGCGTTCAGAAAGATATCCGTTTACCTTAAAGAAATAACATTCACCTGTCTCTGACTCACTAACAAATACTTTCTTTTCATAAGTGAAACTTTCCACCGAATGTATAATCAGTGCAACTGATTAACTAATGAATTCTAAATGCATATGGGTTAATAAATTTGCTAAAACTTTGCAATATAGAGTTTGTGTCCTTCAGTAAACGAAGCATTTTGGCAAGGATTTGTCGACGTTCTCTAATCTTGAAACATATCTCTTCAAAATAAAGAAGGAAAATTAATGTGGGAAAAATCTATATTCTCTTAAAATGTTATTCTCGTGAATTTAATGCTATAAGACTTTTAACACATTTGAAGCTATAAGCTTTAAATCTAAAGAATTAAATATTAACTGAAACCTCAAGTAGTATTTGTAAAGAGAAAAAATAATAACAATGAAAAACCACATGTTAGGAAATGATCCAAAATCAATTTTATATCTTTTTAATATAATTATTTGTAACAATAACCGCAAATTTTTTAAATACTTTGTTCTCAAAGGAAAAAGTTACTTGATATTCAGGAGTTATTGAAATTCCTGCTAAATTCATGTATAGTAATAAAGATGCCTCTTCTATCTCTCTCTTCTCTATCTTTCTAAATTTACACCTTATTTTTCTCAATTGCTTTTAATCGTAATAAGCTTCCATTCTTAGACAATTTCTTTCCTTGTGATCTTGTATTTGCGCTGTCCAAAAGTTTGACTCAAGGTATTATTTATATTCAAGACCATACTATGAAAACTCGTAGACATAAGACACTGACATTTTATTATCCGTACGTGACATGCTACTATAGAAATAAATTTCTAATTCATTGATTCGGGTCAGTAAAAATATCAATAAAGAAGGGGAAAAATAAAATAGTAAGTAATAACACCTACCTTATTCAAACAACGAAGCGAGACGTGAGTTAAGGAAATAATCAGGCCCTGAATATGTACTAAAAAAAATGTCAGTTTTCTCTTTAGGCACGTGGAATGGAGAGGTAGGCACTTTATTCTTTTACTCTCTCAGTGAGTCTTTCTTTAATTAAATGAACTGTCACTAATATACAGCTATCCCTCTCAGGCCGTTTGGGGAACGAAATCCCTCATGTGATCCTCCAAACTACAATTTGGGCTTTGAAGAAGATGGAAACTCAAAAATAAAGGGTGTAATCAAGAAATTATTTGAACGAAAGTTCTTGACATATAATCATTTTTCATCATAGAAGCCTGCGATTTGTTTAATAACAAAGAAACTAACGCTAAATAAAAACTAATTTTTAAAATTCAATTAGTTCTGTATATTTTGTGAAGAGGATTATTGCCTTATGA
>NC_061107.1:95583523-95586023 GCF_015104395.2 Macrobrachium nipponense
AGGGGGTAATTCCAACAACCAATGGGAGAAGAGATAGCTTTTTCAAGAGAATGGAGAGAATGGATTCTTCCATTTGGAAGGGGCAACTTGCATATACACAAAGATGCATGAAACTTGGTAAAAGACTATTTTCCTTTGTTCTAGCTTAAAATCTTGAACACCACCCCATTCTAGAGGACATTTTAACCCTAGACAGGTTGGAATGGACAAGACAAGCCAGAAACAAGGACCAATTGCAATATAGATTACTGAGCCTTCCATTCTCCCTTGAGTGGACTTAAAATATAAGTAATATTCAAACTCTGCTGATGATAATATTCATGAAGTCTTACTCGACAGGCAGAGAAGTAAGCAAAATGAAGTGTGACTTGACTAAAGATTAACTTGCTATATCCCAATAAAGAATACTCCTAAAATATAACATCACACTGAGAATAACAATATATAGCAATCATTGGATATATATGGACTTAACTTACAGGTAAATTAAATCATATATAATACTACTATCTCAATTGTTCAAAGCAACACATACTATCTGTTTATGTTGATGGGGCGATATGACGCGTTTAGGTGTGTCAATGTGTAGGGCTGATGCCTTTGTATAATAAGGCGCCCTGTGAGGTTATTTAGACCTGCGATAATTTATGCTAGGGTCGGTTCGTTATGACTCTCCATCATCATTGGAGTGCCTTGGATTTCGATAATAATTTCTAAGTCAGTATCTTCTTCGGGTATGAAGGCGGAGATGTTTTAAACTCATGCTGATCATTTCTAAGTTCATTCAGTATCTTCTTTCTGATGTGAGGTTCTAATGTTGAAAACACAGAGTACAAAAATATCTGTATTCTTGCTAAGTCTACATTGTGAAGATCAGATAAAAATGTACAGGTCTGCCAATGATGCTGGCTAATTCAAGTCTGACCTACAATCTGGTTTACAAATCATAAAGTGAGCAGACAGTAGCTCGAACATAGAAAATACACACAGATGACATAGATTACAAGTCATGTAGGCCGCATGGGTTATAGGTCACTGTGGTTGTCTCAAGCAGGAAGCTTTGACAACCATTTACAAAGCAATAGATTTGATGACCACAGAAGACGGCAAACTAGACACTGACTGATACAACACGTCATCTTAGCCTACTTTATCTTATCTGGTCTGATCACATTCCTGCAAGCAAACTGGTTGACCTCTTGGGTCACTGTTTTTACTTAATTATAGTTTTAGTTTTTATATATGGAATAACATTCCATATTTTTATATTATGTAACACTTACAAATGGCCCTATGGTTTCGTTAAGTAACTTTGTCTCGTAACAAGACGACGCCTAAGAGTATTAATTACATCCGTGCAAACATTAGTGCAACTAACAAGGGGAAAATTAATGAAGTAATTCTTTGTAGAGATTAAATAAGATAACACACACACACAAAAAATGTCAATTTCACCAAAGACAATGGCAATCTCACAAAAGATAAAGACTAGGGAATAACACTACATAGAAAAGCTAATCAACCAATGTATAAACGAGCCAGGCTTCGAAATTATCTCTAAGCTACAGCAACGTTTGCTGGCTAAAATTTTCCCAAGTCAAATGGAATTCTAAGTGCTTAGAATAGGGCACGGTGCCAATTGTGACACTTTTACGACAGTACTTCCTAGAGAAATACTAATTTATACAAGGCCAGAGTAGCTGGCAGGTTTGGATCTGCCTAAGCAGAGCATACAATATACAATAAATGCCTCAAGGCAGTAAATAAGAGGGAAGGAAACCATGGAAGACAAGATACAGTCAGTGCAAAAAGGAAAAAGAAAGTTACCAAAGGGTCAGAAGGAAGTAGAAGTAGCAGAATCTGGCACTATCCTCTGGATGGAGAGGGTCAGAATTCTCTATAAGAGGGTGGCACTGTGCCAGGCACTAGTGCAGCGAGGCTATTGGCTCTCATAAGGTTTTGGAAAACCTCGACGCCATTTTCCCTTCTTCTTTAGACCTCTCCGAGGTCGGTTCGACGATGTCTTAAGTTTTTGAAGCAGTGCCTTTCAGAACAAGTGCTCCCTAAATCCTTGCTGCCACGCCGTCTAAGAAGGTATGACAATCACCCATTCAATGAATTTAGTGCCATGATGTTGAAACAGCACATAGCAGCCGCCAAGCAAGAAGAGAAGGAAAAATTCAAGGAACTGGAAAGAACAAGGATCTCTTTCAATCATTCCATCCTGGCTGATTGGAAGGACTCGCTGCGACCGGAAATTTACGAAAAACTACGTAGGACTACAGATGCCCTGAAAAGGAAACTCGACAGAAAACTAAAAAATCTTATTGATAGCAGTGATTGGACTAATTGTGCACGTCAAGATTGTGTTGTTAACTTATCTAGTAAACAAATAAGTGAAAATGTTGTGAGTGCGCTTGGATATGGTTTATCTTTCTTTGTAACAAGTAGACATTCTGCTTTAATGATTGCGTCATCCCTAAGTAAATTTGAAAAATAT
>NC_061107.1:95591023-95594411 GCF_015104395.2 Macrobrachium nipponense
ATATACAGACCTATTTTTGAAACAGGTTCCGAAAAGGATTTTACTTGTATTTCTTACAATTGGGACATTCGTTTATAAAGACTGCCTAAGTGTTACCGATTACCCTATTTTCAGGCATTTAACGTGCAGGTTTTTTTTTATATAAAGAAGGTATCCAGTTTTTGCCTCATTCATAACCAGTTAAGAAATTGATTTTCTTATGCCTTTCATAGGTTTGTATCTCTATTTTGCAGAATCTGCAAACTGTTATAATTGAGGAGTCTCTCGTTTTTTTATTCTTTGACTACAACAGACCAAATGTGCTTGTGATGTATGTTTATCAAAGAAACTAAATATATATCATCACTAATTTAATCTGAATATACTTGTTCCTTGTGAATTTGATTGATTTTGAATGAGTATATAAAAGTGAAAAAGAATACGTTGTTTCGTTTAAACACTTTCCGAAATTATATTTTGTTTAATCTGAAGTATATATATATATATATATATATATATATATATATATATATATATATATATATTCCAAGGGTTAAATATAGACAAAGTAATAGATGGTATGGTAGAGATATAAATACACTGATTGATTGATTGACCAATATGAGAATGCTTTTTGCGTGAGTGTGTTATGAAGATTCACTTACATATAGTGATTGATCCTTATTATATATTCAGCTTTCTCCATTTTGTGTATGGTTAGGAGTCGTATTGCAAATGCATTTCTGCAACGACGCGGACAAAGTAATATGGCGGCCGTGACAGCAATGGAAAATCTGTCTTCATTAATGACGCAGTGAATACTTACAGAGCGAGTGCTCCAGCCGATAGCCAACCCCTTATCATTACGCTATTACCTGACACGTTAAGGATACTTGAAACAAATACATTGGGAAAAGTTAACTATTATTATGGTCATTACGTCAAACCTCGCTATCCTTTTCATTATGAACTCTGCAATTATCTGGTGGTATTGAAAAACATCAGGGAAAACGGTATTGTAGGGGGAGAAATAAGAAACACGGCGACAAAGAAAGTGAGAGAAAGGGAGGGAAGGATGGAGGGAAGGAATGGGGATAGCGGGCGTTCGAATCTGTAAATGACTCCTGCCGACTCATACGATTTTGCCTTTAAAAGTTAAGAGTAATCGTCTTAACTGACACCATTTGACATGGCACTATATTACCAAAAATTAGGGCGAGGTGTCTTGTACACTGTGTCAAAGTACCATTTCGATAAAATAATTAGTTTTGAAGATATCTGAGAAAAACGACGACTCGTGGTCCCTGAAATGCAATGCATAGTAGGTGCTCCTAAGAGAAATAATCTAGGAAAAATTTCGCCCTTGATGAAGATGAGTTAAATCTGGTGCCTGAACAGAATTACAGAATATCAAAAGATGACCGTTCTAGGCAACTTGAATTCAAAGGTAAAGGACAGAGAGAGAGAGAGAGAGAGAGAGAGAGAGAGAGAGCATTTTTGGTTATGCACAGAGTGACTGAATTAGATCAGAATGAGGAAATATTTTGTAAATGTGATGGGACCGAAACTTAAATATTTGTTGTAATACGTGATTCCCTGGAATTATAATTATATATGTACACTTATGCAGGGGTAAATGGTGACTGGAAAAGTCTGATATATATTGTGACGGTACAGAGCAGATGGAAGGGCAAGTTAATTGGTGTAATGGTGAAGAGAGAATAGCTGGAACTATATCTGATTACTATTAGGGTGACGGAAAAGTGAAAATAGATATAAGTTTGGATTCGAGAGGAAACACTGAACATGTGGCTGTAAATAAGATGATGTATGAACTGCCTTTAAAGAAACCAATTAGATGAAGAGTATGTATAATTCAGTGTGTTCATAGGGATAGTGTTTGGAAAAATATTGTATTTATATACCATTATCTCTCTCATGGGTATGCTTATGAGTAGTCTTCTTTTGATAATCTACTCATATTGCTTCCTGCAGCTTCATAATTACCAAATTTGTATCTTCCTCTATCATTTGTTTCGTATTCCCCAAATCTTGGCACGGGTTCAAGCTTTCTTTAAAATACTCTTTCATTCTATTACTAATTTCTAGGGAGACGGGTCGAAAACTTTCCTTCCCTATTCGTCGCTGAAGTCGGACTTTTACTGATTTTATGGTAATTCACGTAACCACTGGGCAATGTTGAGTTTATTATAAATTACATGCATTTCTCCTGTCGTAATCACGTTTACTCATATAATGATCAAACTAAACAAATTTTTGCTCTTTTTCTACAGTTCAGTAACTTTCATGGCGGCTCCAGACACAATCACTGTTTGTCCTCCCTATTCCTGCACAATTTGCACTTTCAAGCCCTGTCCGTTTTCAAAGGGTAGTCTATCATCACCTAGGGATTGTTTTCCTTGTAGAAAAATTAACAGAGCCAGTCTTGCTTTAGCCAGACTTGTAACTATGTGTGTGGTGTGTGCGTTAGATAGATAGATAGATAGATAGATAGATGAGAGATGAGAGAGAGAGAGAGAGAGAGAGAGAGACGAGAGAGAGAGATAGAATGCTTAAATATGTCTAAAACATGCTTATCCCCTCAAGTAATACATAAAGCAGGCAGAAAGGCCTGCATCCATGATGTGATAGGTTTGATAATTTCATGAAATACACTGATCCAAAATTGTGTTACTTCCACGCAGTGAGTGTGGTAACTGTAATATTCCGAAGAAATGCGTACACAGTAAAAAACAAGATAAAGAAGGCGCAGAGATCAATACATTCTTTAAAGCAGTGAACAAAGATAAATATTCCATCCTCCAAATTCAGACGCCTCAAGCTCTTGAGCATTCCAAGATTCCCACGAAATAGCTGCTCCATAATTTTGATTTTGTCTCGTGTATGTATGGTTGTTTGTTTTTCTTTTCTTTCTTTAGAAAAGGACCCCATCACTGGCAATAAGTTGATCATGTTTCATATTCGATCAATAAAGGCTCTTCTGTTCTCTGTGTCAAAGTAATATACCACATGCCAGTGAGTTATCCACCAGAGGGAACTGTATGAAAAGAACAACCAACCATTTACTCTGCGCATAAATGAAAAAAATATTATATATAAAATTTATTAATAAATACATAATATTGAATAATAATATATATATATAGATATTATATATATATATATATACATTATATATATATGTACCAATATTATATATATATATTTTAATTATATAATATTATAATATATATGTTTGGTTGCTTTCTTTTCTTTTCTTTAGAAGTGGACCCCCATCACTGGCAATTAAGTGATCATGTTTCATATTCGATCGATAAAGGCTCTTCTGTTCTCTGTGTCATCAAAGTAATAATCCACATTTGCCAGTGGAGTTATCCACCAGAGGGAA
>NC_061107.1:95607411-95622411 GCF_015104395.2 Macrobrachium nipponense
AATTAAACGCCTTTCTCTCATTCTAGAAAAAAAAAATTTATTAACTATCGTTTTCTTCCCTCCATCCATCCCCAACCCGTACGAATGAAATCTATCCAACTTCACGATTCAGCAGCAAGCGAATTACTAACTTTTAATTTCACTTATCCCACTCATGATGGAAATGAAGACATGGGAACGTGTTTCACAAATATAGGCGCCAGGCGCCTGCCCCAGTAATAACCACAGGTACTACATGGTAATCAGGTTCCAACTCCTTATGAGACCTTTGCGAAGTAATTGCTAACGACCTGGACTCTCACTCGAAAGACCGCAGTTCGGCACTGATCTCAGTCAGATGTGTAAATATATATATATATATATATATATATATATATATATATATATATATATATATATATTATATATATTACATATATACATTTTATATATACATTTTATATATATATATATATATATACTATATATATAATATTATTATAATATATATATATTTATACATATGTATATTATATATAAATATACACACACATATATATATTATATATATATATATATATATATATATATATATATATATATATATATATATATATATATATATATATATATATATATAGATAGAGAGAGAGAGAGAGAGAGAGAGAGAGAGAGAGAGAGAGAGAGAGAGAGAGATAAATATTTTATATGTCTAAGCATTCTGTTCATACATCCATACGATGGGAAAGAAACCTCAAAATATTTTTAAAGAAGACTTTTTGGTACGTTTTCCCGTTTATAGTGGTTAAAGCCACTGCCCTCAATATCCGTCTCCTCTTATGAAATGATCCATTCATTGAGTCCTTCCACAAATTCATTTCCTTGCAGAGAGGGTCTCCACGAATATTTGGATAGCTTATTTTCTCCTCTGAATCGAAGATCAGAAACTGGTCAGTTCAAAAGATCAAAGAACACTTTGATCTCTCTCTCTCTCTCTCAGGCAATAGGCAAGTGACCTTTGTGGTCATGAAATTGCTCTAGTTCATTTATTTACATTTAGTATGCCACAGCGCCTTTCAGCTATGAAACTTCAGAATGCAACTCGTTATCAGTATTTTTATGTTATTTGTTTATTATCTAATAATTACTTAGTTTTTCCAGTTTACCTCTGCATAACTCCTTATATATTTGATGTTTTCTGATAATAGAGTTTATCTGAATATTTTTTCGATCCCTAAATCCACCAAAATACTGTTTTTATCAATTCTATTCTTTTTTTGTCGTAAGAACAAGCTCTTTATATTCTATTTTAATAACCTCCGAAAGAGCCATAGGAAATCTAAAATCAAGCTTATTTCGTATTTAGATACATACGTCCTAACTTTCAGGCATTCCTTCATTATGCCTATTTACAAACTAATTATATCATACTCAAGTCCTGTCAGAATGCAGTTGATCGATATTATTTCGTGTGGTGTTTCATTTCATTTCCAAATTATTCTATAGTTGCATCAGCTTGAAAGCAGAATTTTTTTTCTCTCTCCCTCTCTTTGCAAGTAGCTTTTCCTGTGACACGGACTGCCTTTAACACAGTTCTGATCTTTGATTATTTTAGGAAGCTTCCTTCTCCACTGCCTCTTCAAATTTAAACGAATTTCCGTCTAAGCATAGCATTAGTTTTGTTTTTCATTTACTTATCATTTTATATATAAGGTGAATAAAAGAAGCAGCCAAGTTAGTAATGTGAGCAATGTTTATTTCCCTGGGTTTGTAGGTTAGTTTTGCTAGATATAAGTTATATGCTTTGACAACACACCCACACACACATATGTTTATATATATATATATATATATATATAATATATATATATATATATATATATATAATATATATATACTATATATATATATATATATATATATATATATATATATATATATATATATATATATAATATATATATATATATATATATGTTTGTATGTATGTGCGCATGCATGCATATATACAACCACACACATACGTATATAAGTATACATATACATATATGTGTGTATGTGTGTGTTCTGTATGCACCTGAGTATATGTGTATTTAAGGCACTAAAAGAACAATTTTCGATTAACACTTTCAAGTCACTTATGAGGAAAATCCTAACAAGCGTGAAATAATTCCGAACAGTACCACTTTCCTTGCAAAATTGAAATCCGGTTGGAAAATCAGGATCTCATTATTACGTCATTCGCAAGAAAGATGAGCCCTTTTATCTTTGCTCACCAACCCCCTTCCCCTCTCATCATAATTGTCTAGTGAAAAGGGAATCGGAATAATCCATTATGCAGAGAGCAACGAAACTTGACGGCAGTGGAAATTTTAGGAACAAAGTGACTGGAAACTGTAATACAATTACTCTTAAGTCCTTGGAATTGGCAAAAAATTAATTAATTAATAATAATAATAATAATAATAATAATAATAATAATAATAATAATAATAATATATTATTATTAATTATTATTATTATTATTATTATTATTATTATTATTATTATTATTAATGTTTAATTCCTGACTTTTCCATTATTTTAATGGGCGGAGTCCTACGTATGTAGAACCTACTCAGAATTTGTTATCAATGCAATCTTAAAGAAAAAAAAGCGAAATGAGAGAGAAAAGGGAGAAGATATTACCAGATAACTTAGAACCAAGAAAAGAGACGCTGAAGCATTCAGGCAAACGATAAGCGAGAGAAATTTGTTTAGCTTGCGCAAGAAATATGAAAATAGCAGTAAGAAAACCTTGTTAATCAGGGGAATTTCGATCTCGGTGGGTAATACATGGAATAGAGTGATTGGCTATGATGTTTTGTCCAATTATCTCCTCAAGGATGACGAGATAGTCTATTTTCTCTTTCCCGAGTATATCATCAGAAAAGAGTAAATAAATATACAGTTTCTTTAATCTGCTTCATTTTGGCAAGTTCGTCGGATGATTTTTACTCTTAGCAAACTTCTTCATCTCCTTTAGGATCCTCGGTGAGGTTTTGATATAAGTAACACCGGAATAAAACCTTCACTCCTCCATGTAGCTATTTTCCTACTTAAGGTTGTACTATAAAAAAGACTATTTTGTAACAGTTCACTTTTCCCCAGGGTCCTGAATTTCCTTTAAACGATTATGCTGCGTCTAAAGTTTTATTTTCACGTGTCTCAGCTTCATGTATACAATTAATCTGTTTATATACATTGATAAGTTTGGCTTTGTATCTTCACTTGGATCTTTCTTAGACAGTGACTGCCAGGTATGTACCCATCTTTCCGGCATGTTTAGTTGAAGCCCGTTGGGGATTACCGTAAAGACATAAACAAAAGACTGTACATAGCATAAAGATTATGACCCACAAGAAATATTATTAGTCCCTGATAACGACCCTCAAAAACCCTTAAGGGTCACTAGAAAGTACGAAAGATCCCGCCACTCTTCTTGTAAACTTTCCATGTAAAGCAGTACTTTCATCTTTTTTTAGGATTTATGTTTTTAAATATAATGATGAATAAACAAGTTCTATTACAATTTCAAACAGGTGTTGTGCAAGGTTAGTGCATTTTTCAAAGGGAAAAAGGAATATCGCTATAGGCAAGGCAGTTGATACAGATAGAAATAGCAAAAGATAATCCATGAATTAGAACACACACAACTTCTTCAATGACATTTCTGCGAGACAAATTCAGCAGCCTTTTCTTGTTTTCCGTCAACTCTCTGTCCTCAGTGAGTTTTTTCAGCTTTCCATTCTTATCTCAAAGATGGATGATTTATGAAACGATAGCAGTATTTCTGCAAATGTATAAATATTGCAATTAACGATTTAATTACAAAATATAAAATAATCATAAACTTTGCCTCACATTTCGAAAGCAGCGAAGGGTCTATAGTACGTATAGGAGAGAACAGTGAAAGAAGTTTGATGTTTGTGTTGATCTGAGATAAGAAAAAAATAGCAAAATTCCATAGAGAAAGAGAGAATTATTGAAAATTATCATGTCAGAAAAGATGAAATTCAAAGAAGCGTTTTGTTACTGATCTTAATGTCAATGAAAATGGCTTTCCTTGCAATCATATCTTTAACCAAAGTTCTTGAGATGGTTCTTCGCTTGCATCATTTCTCGATTTCTCTTCCACAGTTCTTTCATTGAGACATTAATCATTTTCATATTCTGCAGGCCGAATGGAAAAAAAAATGAAATGGTCTACAAAAATTGGGCTCTATTAAACTTTATACTTAAATCATGAGCAATAATGGGCGTTGATCATTGTTTGGTTGGAGCACCTAACTTAAGAGATTATTATTATCATTATTATTATTATTATTATTATTATTATTATTATTATTATTATTATTATTATTATTATTATTATTATTATTTTACAAGTATTTATAGCATGCAAGGTCGTGTACAATCGGTGGGTGGCGGGTCGGTGGGCAGGGATTTTATCCTGCTCACCGACCCGCCACCGATTGTACACGACCTTGCATGCTATTATTATTATTATTCATTATTATTATTATTATATTTTTATTATTATTTATTATTATTATTCCAGCAGTGCATTTTTATTTCATTGTAAAAACAACAGTCGAGTAGGTTATACCTGTATTCATCTTCAGCTTCAAATAATTTACTAGTTTCGCTGTTTTTTGAGACTGAGCTGGCTTTATGCCAGCACGGGCTCTTGCTCATAGAGCAGCCCGAAAGGGTCTCTTTGATTGTTTTACTATGAACTTTCTTAAATATGATATTGTATGTGTGTTCTTTATTCCGAACACCCAGAGGTCAGCTAAGGGTTGACGGGAAAAATGAAGAATGTGAAAAATAGATGAACAAAGAGAGAGAGAGAGAGAGAGAGAGAGAGAGAGAGAGAGAGAGAGAGAGAGATTTTAAGAAGCTACAAAAATGGGAAAACCTGCGCTTTAATTTACAAAATAAATAGTTATATTGAGCGTTGCTTTTCTTAATAATAAAAAAAACAAGCAGCCAGACATAAAAGCCTGTTTGGAAACTGGCTAAATTTTCCAAAATAAAAATACAAGTTTTCTTTTCTCTCCCTCCCCTCGCCCCCAACCCAGCCCCTCACCACAACCCACACCCAGATCTTCCTCTTTTGCTCTCACTGTTTCGTAAATGCAAATTCTTGTCCCTCCTTTGAGCTGATGGCAAAGAGGTTTTTTTTTTTTTTTTTTTTTTTTACAGACGCGGATATAAGGGCAGAAAAAGAAAGGAGAAAAAACTTCATGCATCCACAATGGACTCCTGCATTCACCGGCGCAAAAGAACTTCCGACATGATATTTACATTTCTGAACGTTTTGGGTCTGGGGAGGTACACAATGACGATGCAATGGTAATGATGATAATAAGGAAAATAATAACGATTGTTACTTTTATTATATATATATATATATATATTATATATATATATATATATATATATATATATATATATATATATGTGTGTGTGTGTGTGTGTGTGTGTGTGTGTGTGTGTGTATAATAACGAGATGACAATTATCTCGTTATTCTTATGGTAGCGATAGGCCAGAGCGGCAGACAACTGGTAACATTTTCTCTCTCTCTCTCGACTGCAACAACTCTCTCTCTCTCTCTCCCCTGAAACCCAACAGCTCTCTCTCTCCTCCTTCTCTCCATCTCTCGGTCTCTCATCTCTCTCTCTCTTCCTCTCTCTCTATCTCTCTCGCCTTCTCTCTCTCTCTCTCTCTATCTCTCTAGGTCATCAAGTCAGAGTCGTGAATTACAAAAATATGCATTTATTTAAATTAAAAGCAAAGTATTAACTGAATAACTCAGATTCTTTACAGAATGATTAAATGGAATGTTAACTCAAAGCCCAAATAACTCCAATGAATAATCCCACTCTTCTCCAGAAAATAGTTCACCCTTCTCCAGACCGATTCCCACATTCAAGAATCGCCGGTTAGGAGACAGGAGAACACTGATAAGCCCAAGAACATAATCAAAAGATCACATAAACAGGCTATCTCTGAAATGAATATTCAAAATACAATCCAGCCACGCTTTGGCCAAAACAGATATAATAACACTCACCCATTCCAGCACAACTTCACTTTCACTATACTCTGTTTTTTTTCATCTGTCCATCCGCCTGTAGTGTTTTTGTATGGCAACACTGCGTCCCGGGCTTTAGATAGTTACATTCAGCATACATTCAACGATTATAATAATATCCTATTTCGAATATTAACGGTGTAATTCGCATACAGTAAATTATTAAAACACTTTTCAGTTGCAAATGTACGCCCAGATATCCTTTTATTTACCTAAAACTTACACATAACGTAACTATCTAAAGCCCGGGACGCAGTGTTACCATACAAAAACACCACAGGCAGATAGACAGATGAAAAAAAACAGAGTATAAACAGAAACACGTTGGCAGAGCCATCCCGGCGCTGCCTTCTCTCCTCGTAAGTCTCTTCATGATAAGACTACATTTCCTTAATATGTAGGAAAGAGGCTCACACGTACACACAAATCACACCCATTGTTCGAATGTTCACACCCTGAACTGCTTTAATCAGTTTTCAAAGTCGCCTCTGCAGGTGACAAGATGAGGCACTGATTTTGCTAAGCAAGCGCTCTTGATCATACCACCTCGAAGAAAGCTGTGTAAGCATTCCTAAGCTGTCGCTCGACCACTCTGTATCAAGGAAGTTAAATTGCTGATTCTCTGTATTCTAAGAAACGTCGCAGCATATCACATTATATATCATTCAAAATATCTCATAGCAAATCCCCCTCATTATGTTACATTTCTGAACGTTTTGGGTCTGGGGAGGTACACAATGACGATGCAATGGTAATGATGATAATAAGGAAAATAATAACGATTGTTACTTTTATTATATATATATATATATATATATATATATATATATATATATATATATATATATATATATATATATATATATATATATGTGTGTGTGTGTGTGTGTGTGTGTGTGTGTGTATGTATACATCTTCTCCATGCTAAAAAATCTTTTGCATATGGATGCCGGAAGA
The DNA here is from genome assembly GCF_015104395.2 of Macrobrachium nipponense. NCBI lineage: Eukaryota > Metazoa > Arthropoda > Malacostraca > Decapoda > Palaemonidae > Macrobrachium > Macrobrachium nipponense. The sequence goes on from NC_061107.1 coordinate 95,614,488, forward strand.
AGATGTATGACGTAAATGTGGACATATTTAGAAGAAGCTTTACAATGTTTGCTGAACTTACTGTTGAGAATTGTAGGAAGACAACTGGATAGTCTGAAGTACCGAAAGATAAAGAGTTAATGGGATTACAAGCGAGATGTCACAGAATCAGTGACAATATCGTGAATGAATTGCTCCTATAAGTTCGCTATGGTCGCTTTTTTATTTAATCCTATCCGGGAAGGTACATATGGAGGGTTTGTGACCGAAAAATTTTCTCTTTCTCTCTCTCCTTCATATGTATATATATATATATATACATATATATATATATATACTATATATATATATATATATTATATATATATATATAGATATATATATATATATATATATATATATATATATATATATATATAGTATATATATATATATATATATATATATATATATATATATATATATATATATATATATATATATATATATATATATATATATATATATATAGATATATATATGTGTGTGTGTGTGTGTGTGTGGTGTGTGTGTACACAAATAGTGTAATGTATACGTATATATATATATATATATATATATTATTATATATAATATATATTCATTGTGATGTTATATTTATTAAGAGGAGCTTATTGCAAATGGAACACTGATAGAGGCGGAGCAACAGTCAGACAGATAGACAGACAGACTTGCCATCTGTCATCTGTATCTAATTCCAAAGTAAATATAAATATTCTAGAAAAAAATTAGAGCCTAAACGTTGCGAAATGTTTCACGAAAACAATATTCCAACATTTCTCTGCGAATGTCAATATCATTGATGAACCAGTCACGTTCCGTTTGTATTCTGTTTATTTGTGTTCCATTTATCTGGCAATATGAATTTAGCTGTGGATAAGCAAATGCAAAAGCAAAAACAGGAACTGTTTTTTTTATGCGTAGCGTTTATGAAACAATAGAAGAATAAACAGAAATTTTATTTCAGTATCATTTGGTAATTAGGATTAACTTCAATGAAATTGTTATTCCTCTTATTTGTTGTGTGAGTAATTCAAAATATTTTCTTTCATTTTTTTTATTTTTATCTAGTGTATATCTTGTAACATTATACCCGCAATTGTTGTTATATTTTAATTTTCAAATCGATTGTACTATTATTTATGTTAATTCTCAATTTTCCTACGAACATTAATCTTTCCGAGTATTTTATATTCTTCTACTTTAACAAAATAAACGAAAAATCTAATTCAACCACACTGCATTAAGAAACCCATGTTTTCTCAAGGTATGCACTAAATCTGTATGACGTCCCCTTGAACATAGAATTTGAGATTAATATATAGTTTTTTTTTTCCATTTACCAATGGCTCGAGAGCATGACATTCAAACTTCAATTTTGCTTCTATCCAAATATCTCACGAATTCCAAAATAAAACAAAAAGAAAAATATCATTATTTGTCGTTCTTCGATTTGTAAAATTGCAAAAACATGGCAGCTACCGATAATTATGTTAAATCATTTTTCCTTTGAAACGGGGAAAAAATTCATATTTTTATTTATTGTAATAGACAAAGCCACCAACCAAGAGTGCCCTTTAAAGATCCTTTTTATCTATAATGTAGATCCGACATAGGCACCTAGTTGGTTTGAATCGTTATGAATAAAATGCAGCTCTTCACTTACGATGGCGGCCAGGTGTAGTGGAAGATTGCCTATTACACAGTCGGATAGACTAAGGTTTCTGCCGTCTGGCACTGTGCTTACAAACAGATAACTGCAAAAGTAGAACCCAGTAATACATAGTGCATAAGGAGTTCATTCATCAGAAACTATAGGACAATCCAATTACAATAAAATTTTTATCTAGAATTCTACTAATATCAGCAATGCAAGCAACATGTTACATTGTTCTGATTTTTAAAGCAAAAGTCTTTGCTTCATTTCATCTTCAACCGTGATTCTGCATTATTTTTATACTACGTCATCCATCACTATGGTAGATGTTTTTGATAAAAAAAAAAGCATCCATCACTATGGTAGATGTTTTTGATGAAAAAAAATGCATACGTCAAACTTGGCATGCCCTATATATTATGAGCCACGATCTGTTTTAATTAGTTCTGTTTTGAAATTAATGAGATGCAGGTGTAAGAGAATTCTTATTAGAAAAGGGTAATTAAGTATACGTAAAACATTCCCTTTACTTACGGCCTCAAAGTTCAATTAATATATTAACATGAAATTTAGTTTTGTGTGATGATTTTGAGACGTGCTCGCACCTTCCTACCAAGGACCATGCTGCGCCCGCCCAAACCCACTGCAAAATAGCAAAATTTAAATAGGACTCTCTAAGAATGATGAGGTCCGCATGTTCACCATTTATTCATCGCTAGCGCTTTTAAATGCGATATACGGAGAAGACCATATTCACAATTTATTTTTTAATACGTACCTTTTTCATGATATGACTTTGACCGAAGCATACATGAAATTCTTGTTTTTCTTATCACAAAGCTGCTCATCAAAGTGGAAAAAGCTTCATTACCCTTTCCGTACTTTTAAAAGAAAATAGAAAGGCTGGTTTTCAATCAGAATGCTTCGGGATTTCATCTTGATAGTTTTATGGAAAGCGATTGACTCCTATTTAATTAAAAAGATTGTTTAATTTCTAGAAGCAACGGAAAATTAACTATTTATTCAATGTCTGGAAACTATCTCTTCATTCTTTTACGGAGGAAAATGAAGAGTTGCCAAAATTTGAAGAGCTCGTTTATGTGTTTTTATGTGCCATGAATTTTTGTCACTTGATGTATTCACTCTCACACGCACAGAGAGAGAGAGAGAGAGAGAGAGAGAGAGAGAGATGAAAAATGTCTCTGGGGATCTCTGTTTACATAAAATAGCATGTCAGATAATTTGCGTGAAGGAGGAAGTAAATTGCATATTTCTGGAAGGCCGAAGCCGACCTTAAAGCGATTAAACCTTTTTCTTCATTACCGTTTGATCCACTGATGCATTTAACGTATTATATCGAAAAAACTAATAGAAATTTGATCTATGTGTATCCATAGTTGAAAATGTTTATATAATCATTTTTAGGAGAGCATTTGAAACTTATCAGCACCTCTATGAACCATAGCATTAAAATTCTGCTATTTATCTAACACTTCCGGATTCAGTTCAGGACATTATCAAGGCTTTCACGTTCCGTAGAGTTTAATTTGCTTATGGGATGGAGGCTGATTTAACTCATAGGCAATATATTTAGTCCTGTATTACGGAAAGTTTTAATCAGATGTATTTGATTAAGAGTAGTAAGCATAGTTCATTTTCCCTAAATTATATATAATTTCTATATTAATAAAAATGAATCAGTATGATCTTCTACACCAAATTTTTCTATATACACGTGGCATTGAATAAGTCTAGTTAGTGATAAGATAAAATGATTCTGAGATTCGTAAATGACCATATATATATATATATATATATATATATATATATATATATATATATATAATATATATATATATATACTATATATATATTAATATATATATATATATATATATATATTTAATTAAGAGTATTAAGCATAGTTCATTTTCCCTAAATTATATAAAATTTCTATGTTAATAAAAATGATCAGTATGATCTTTTACACCCATTTTCTATATACACGTGGCATTAATAAGTCTATTTATTGTAAAAAATAAAATGATTTTTAGATTCGTAAATGACCATATATATATATATATATATATATATATATATATATATAGTATATATATATATATATATTATATTTCAACAAATCACTGTAGACGTGTGATGATTATATATGCATACAGCCAGGAGAAGGGTGAAATGAAATGACTTGAACCGAGCGCTTTCATGTATTTCTACACCTCATCAGGGTTCAGGTACAAGTGCCAAGAAAACAAACAATACAGAGTCACAAGAAGACTCTGTTATTAAAGCAAGTATAAAATGGAAGCACTAAAAGGTTTTTGTTTTCGAACTTTTCAGTTTTTGTCAATCCATAAAACGTTTTTCGTGCCTTACAATAGGTGTTTTCAATAAAACTGTTTGGGTACCTCAAATTGCCAGCAATTTCACGTATCTTGTCAATTTCATGATCTAAAAATTCGGGGCTGCTGACCCGCAGGGCCCTTAAACACATAGTAGAAAAAACAGCAGTCTTAGTTGTAAAAGGATGGTTTGAATAAAAATGTACATAAGAACAGATATTTGTGGGTTTCCTATAACAGAAAATTTGAACTTTCTATCAAATCTATGTACCACATCAAAAAAATCAAATCCGGCAATTTTCCTTCCTCTTCCCTCTCAAGGGTGAACTTTATGGAGGGCACTAGTGCATTTAGTCTACTAAGAAAGTTGTTTACGTTCTTTTTCACTGGCCATGAACAAAAGATGTCATCCACATATCTTATCCATAACACACCTCTTGGCAATAAGTTCATTAAATATTTTTTTTCAAAAAAACTCCATATATAGATTGCTAAGTATAGGAGAAAAAGGATTTCCCATGGCCATACCGAATTTCTGTTCATAATAATTACCATTAAAAGTAAACTTGCAACCTTTGATACACAATTTTATAAGTTCTATTAAAGTTTTGTGTGGCAATATGAACACACGTTTTTTCATTTTCATCCTCCAGAAACTCTAACAGGTCATCAATTGGCACCTTTGTAAAAAGAGAAGTAACGTCGAAACTCACCATTATAAAGTCATAATTTGGGTTAAAATTATTAAGACGACTGATAAAATCTACATTATTTTCGAGAGAACATCCCGAGACCGTCCCCACTAGTGGTGTAAGTATTTCAAATAGCCATTTTGATAGTTTATATGCAATAGAACCAACAGAGCTTATAATAGGTCTTACTGGATTACCTTGTTTATGCGTTTTTATAGTACCATACAGATAAGGAGAAGTTGGGCAAATAGTTAGAAATTTTTGTACTAAATCCTTATGGTTATACAAGAGTTTCTTAATATTCTTGTTAAACTGAGCATTATCGTTTTCTAAAGTACTGTTTCTCAGTCGAATATAGGTAGTATGATCGTCTAACAGTTCGTACATTTTTCTCTCATATTCAGTTTTATCCAATATAACCAGAGCACTTGACTTATCTGCTTTCGTGACGTGGAGAGTGTTGTCTTTCTTAATTTTCTTGTTAGTTTCAAAAAATCTCTTTGGAATAGTAGGTAATATACCCAATCCAACAATACCATATATCATACCCTTGCAGATATTCAGTTTGTCAATAGGGATGCTGCTGAACTTTTCCAATTGACAGAAGGCATTACCTATTTCCAACCAATCAATATTATTGTTAACAGAAAAATTCAAACCATAACCCAGAGCTGAGATAGTTATGTTATCAAAAGTTTTTGTAGATAAATTACATACAAATTCAGAATTGACATGTTTAGTACAATTACTATGTTTTACCAGGTTATTTAGCTTTCTATCTAGCCCAATTTGCAATTTATAACACTCACATCTCATTTTATTATAACAAAAGTCATATAATACATTATTCCAATCTGTGGGGCATACATTATTAAAATTGTTCTTATCATATCTGAGTTTTTTGAAACAAGCATTTACATCCAGTTTACAAATATCGATATGCTTCTTTAAAATCCCGCGATGGTAGTCCTCAAATGGAGTGGTTGCTAGAAGGTCCAGACGTCTGGTAGTAAGTGACTTCGGCATAACTTGTTCATCCAAACATCGGTTGAGGAATCGGCATCTAATTATCGTTTTGTGCGCCTGAACGAAAATAATGTAGATTTTATCAGTCGTCTTAATAATTTTTACCCAAATTATGACTTTATAATGGTGAGTTTCGACGTTACTTCTCTTTTTACAAAGGTGCCAATAGATGACCTGTTAGAGTTTCTGGAGAATGAAATGAAAAAACATGTGTTCATATTGCCACATAAAACTTTAATAGAACTTATAAAATTGTGTATCAAAGGTTGCAAGTTTACTTTTAATGGTAATTATTATGAACAGAAATTCGGTATGGCCATGGGAAATCCTTTCTCCTATACTTAGCAATCTATATATGGAGTTTTTTGAAAGAAAATATTTACCGAACTTATTGCCAAGAGGTGTGTTATGGATAAGACATGTGGATGACATCTTTTGTTCATGGCCAGTGAAAAAGAACGTAAACAACTTTCTTAGTAGACTAAATGCACTAGTGCCCTCCATAAAGTTCACCCTTGAGAGGGAAGAAGAAGGAAAATTGCCTTTTTTAGATGTGTTGGTACATAGATTTGATAGAAAGTTCAAATTTTCTGTTTATCGGAAACCCACAAATATCTGTTCTTATGTTCATTTATATTCAAACCATCCTTTTACAACTAAGACTGCTGTTTTTTCTACTATGTTTTTAGATCATGAAATTGACAAGATACGTGAAATTGCTGGCAATTTGAGGTACCCAAACAGTTTTATTGAAAACACCTATTGTAAAGCACGAAAAACGTTTTATGGAATGACAAAAACTGAAAAGTTCGAAAACAAAAACCTTTTCGTGCTTCCTTTTTATACTTGCTTTAATAACATCCCGAGACAAGTCAAACCACTAGGTATTAATGTTGTGTTCAAAACTCTAGGAACTATTAGAAACTTGCTGATCAGAAATTCACCTGGAATTGGAACAGGTTGTATTTATAAGATTCCGTGCAAAAATTGTAATAAAACTTACGTGGGACAAAGTGGAAAGATACTGGCAGTTCGATTAAAACAGCACAAATATAATGTAAGAACTGGTAATATGTCAAATGCATTATTTGTGCATATGAATAATAGTGATCATGGTACTAACTGGACAGACTCAAAGGAAATTATGTTTTGTAGAGATTTGGTGAAAAGAAATTTAATAGAATCATGTATAATTAAACAGGACTGTGATAATTTATTGAATATCAGCATAGGTTTGTACAAAGTTGATGAGATTTTAACGAAGGGTATTCTAAAACAAGTAGGCTATCAAGTATTAGGACTGTCTGGTAGTTGTTAGCGTTGTTTGTTTTTTAGCATCATTTGTCTTGCCACGAAGTCTTCTTGTGACTCTGTATTTGTTTTCTTGGCACTTGTACCTGAACCCTGATGAGGTGTAGAAATACATGAAAACACTCGGTTTAAGTCATTTCATTTCACCCTTCTCCTGGCTGTATGCACACACACACACACACACACACCACACACACACACACACACACACACACACACACACATATATATATATATATATATATATATATATATATATATTTATATGTATATATATACATATCATATATATTAATTATTATTATATATATATATATATATATATATATATATATATATATATATATATATATATATATATATATATATATATACACAGTTGGGATATCAGTGTGACCCATTTACAAACAACAGTATAATGCAGAGTAAACAAGAAACTTTACAATAACGAATTGATTTCAATAACAGGAACCGAATTCGTTACAGAATATGTCCTTGCCGAGGCAATTCAACTCGCTTCTGTGAATGTATGAAAATGAACATTGTGTACGTGATGTACATTATATGTGCTTCCTAGGGTCAAGATGTTTATGGCTGGAATCATGAAAAATAAAATAGGTTAGGCTGTTCCCAACACAGAAAATATATAAAATTTATTAACTTGAACTAATTAAATGAATATTTCAACAAACGTCCTTCGAGATCCATTTACCGACTTTTGAGATTTTCAAGGAAAGATAAACCTAAACCTGCTCGCATACAAACATTTCTAGTACCACTTTTTAGCATCAAACACAAGTAATAACTAAAATGAGAAGACATAGAGCAAACTTCCCACTAACCCGGCAAGGACAAAATGGAAA
>NC_061107.1:95627411-95687411 GCF_015104395.2 Macrobrachium nipponense
CACGTAATCTGGTTACGTACCGGATATCGTACACATTCCACTCCATAACAAGCCCCTTGCAGCTTCAAGCTCCAGAGGTTAGCCACGGTTAACCAGAAGAATTAATGTACCTTAAATCCTATCCGTTGTGCCTTCTTAATTGTAAATAGAAGTAAATACATTATTGCCGGTATTCAGTGTCTATATGCCGGCTGGCGACCTCCCACTTCCCTAACTTAATTGAATAAATTAGGATATACGTTTGCTAATAATTATCTAGGGCCAAGGCAACGTAGAATCTTAAAACTCCGCCACACAGATGTTCTTAGAAAACCACCTGGACAATTTAAAAATCATTGTAAGGCGAACAATGTCCAGCCTGGTAACCCGAGTGAGAAACAGCGGCAACTCGCTCATACAAAGCATCCTAAGGAGTGAAGCAAGAAGAAGATCTAAATTGTGGGAAAGATGGGAAAATGAGGCCTTTGTCCCCTAAAGAACTTAATCTCTGTAATAGCAAGATGTCATCTGCAGATTTTGTCATTATTATATTTATTGCTGTTATTTTATTTTTTCATTATTTCTGTGATTACTATCAAGTTAAAGTTTCTTTATATATATGTGTGTGTATGTGTATGTATGTGTATATGGTGTATAGGAATATATAAAAAATATATATATATATATATAATATATATAGATATTATATGTATATATTTATATATATATATATATATATATGTGTGTGTGTTTGTGTTGTATAATTGTATGTGTATGGTGTATATATTATTATAGATATATATATATAATATTATTATATATATGTGTGTGTGTGTGTGTGTGTTGTGGTGTGTGTGTATGTATGTATATATATATATATATATATATATATATATATATATATATATATATATATATATGCATTCAATTTATGTATTTAGCCCTCTGGACCAGACTACTGTAACCACTAAGGTCTCTAGTGAAATTTAAGCTATATAATTTGTGCACTAACTGCTATACTCTCAATGCATTTTTTTTTTCTCACCAACATTATTACTATTACCAGTATTATGATTACTATCTTTTATGCTACCTCAGCTATTTTGTGGATAAGTGCCGATTACTAATTTTTCCTATCACGTTGACTCATATATCTAGATTGTGTATGTTACTGTGTATTTTGTATGTTCATTGTATATGGTCTTGAACCGAAATAAAGGATATTATTATTATTATTATTATTATTATTAACTGCGACCTCATGCTTCCAGCACACAAAAAACACACATACACATAAACACACACATACACATATACACAAGGATTGTTAACTCTTGTGGTTTGGTAGTATGGCCGATTACACTGAAATCTTTGTTGTCAATGTAGGTTTACAGTTGTTTTTGCATGGTTCCTGATATTGGAGTGCTCTGGGTTTGAGATTCTGCTCCCTGTGCGGAAATTGATTCCCCGATGTGAATCGATGCGCACTCCAATATCAGGAACCATGCAAAACAATGTAAAACCTACATTGACAACAAAGATTTCAGTGTAATCGGCCATACTACCAAACCACAAGAGTTAACAATCCTTGAGTCGTTGTTTATAAAACAACTCGTACCATCATTAAACACCCATTCTTCTGCGAGTCAATTGTATTTAGCATAAGTTCGTACTGGTGGTTTCCTTCCATTTAGTTCCTTGCCGTCTCACCTCTAGGTTGGTTGTGTTTTTATTTTATCGATTTCATTTTTACTCTAATGTATTTTAAATGAACTTTTAGACTATACTTTTAACTTTTTTATGTTTTTATCTTTTCTTATGTGCAGCCCAGAAGATGTAATTCTGTAAACAATTACGAAACGTCGGCAAAATAATAAAAAAGACAGCCTAGTGATGTGTGGTTTTCGTCCGTCTTCCTCTGATTATGTCGCTTGGAGTAGTTCCCTGTGCCTTGTATCACTATATATATAGTATATATATATATATGATATATATATATATATATAGTACCTATATATATATATATATATATCTATATATAGATATAGATATATATATATATATATATATATATATATATATATATATATATATATATATATAGTCGTTCAGTGGAGAAATTATATACGAATCTTCAGAGGGTGTCCATGATACCAGTTGTAAAATGATGAAGTTTATTATGAAACGTTTCGCACATAAAACATCTGTGCAATCATCAGTCTGCAAGGTTCTTACGTTGGATCAACTCGAAGGTTGCTGAGGGTTCGATATTGCAGTCATTTAGGTTTAGTTTCCGAACAGGACAAAGAATAAAGCAACCTGAATTTTTCTAATATCAGGAACCATGCTTTTAATTGCAAAATTGAGCTTCAGAAAGAACAGTTCACAATAATAGATCATGTCAAACATCCTGATCACTTAACTACCCTCGAGTCATTATATATTAAGAAACTTGTTCCTTCGTTAAATGGTAATACTTCTTCAGCCTCTCTACACTTGGCATAGTTAACTTCGTCACCTGCTTTTGACGACAGGTCATTCCATCTTCTCTCCTCATGACGGTTAGTGTTTTGGGTGTTCTCTCTCTTTTTACTGTTTTTACTTTGTACTTTTTTTTTTTGGTTAATTTTAAGACTATTTTAATTGATGTGAGTTCTGTTTGTGTTTTATGGCTTTATATGTTATTTATTTGTCTTATTGCTCTTTGCAGACTGATGATGCACAGATGTTTTATGTGCGAAACGTTTCAAAATAACTTCATCATTTTACAACTGGTATCATGGACACCCTCTGAAGATTCGTATAATATATATGTATCTTAAATAATATATATATATATCTTATTATATATTATAATATATATTATTAATAAAATTTAAATATATTATAAATATATATATATATATAATCTATATATATATATATATTATATATCTATATCTATATTATATTATATATATAATAATCTATATATATGAATTATATATATATAAATTAAATATATGTATCTATCTATAATATATAGATAGATAGATATATATATATATATATATATATATATATATATATATATATATTATATATATATATCTATCTATCTATATATATAGATAGATACATATATATATATAGATATATAATATATATATATATATATCTATATATATATCTATAAATTTTTATATATATATATATATATATAATATATATATTATAGATATATATATAGATATATATATATAATATATATATATATATATATATATATAATATATATATATATATATATATTTATGTATCTATATATATATATATATATATATATTTATATATATATATATATATATATTATATATATATATTTATATATATATATATATATATATATATATATATATATATATATATATATATATATATATATATATATATATATATTGTTTAGGTCACCAAACATTCCGGTGTTTTGGGCGTCTTCTGGCCTTTTCGCTGTCTTTGGATTAATCTTCAGCCTCTTATCTCTTCTCATATTCTAATCTAGTATATCCTGTCTCCCCTCCCTCTAACAGCAGCACCCTTATCTGCAACAGTTATCACCCGATGACGTCACTCCTCCGGTAAAACGTCCAAACCTCACATCTCTCTCACATGCAAACTAAGTCTGTAAATAAAACTCACGAGTGCACGATCATGCACAACATCGCGCGCACGCAAACACATACATACATACATACATACATGCATGCATACATACATAATACATATATATTTATAATACTAATTTATTAAGTTTAATAATATATATAATGTATATACTATGATATAATTTAATAATATATATGTGTGTGTGTGTGTGTGTGTGTGTGTGTGTGTGTCAGAAACCACTTCAAAATATGTAAAAACTTTTATAGACAATACAGATTTTTCAGTAGTAGCACAGGTACAAAAAGAGAATGATTTTAACAGTAGTACTGGAATATGTTATTGTTAAACTGACCGTACCACGGTTAAACTCCTAAACATCGTCCACACAGTTGTTTATTGCCTGATGGTATTGTTGAGCTGTTTTTCCCTATGTATGTTTATTATTATTTTTTTCTTCTCCTCTCTCTTTCTGTTGTAACTTTATGCGAGTAAAGTAGTTTGTTTTTAACTTCCTTCTGGGCAGGTTGCCACCAGCCATTTGCTTGTTCTTTCAGTAAATGCTTTAGTCATTTGATTCTGAATGTTTTATTTTAATTCTAATTTGTAATTCGGATTTTACTAGTTTATTGATTGTCTTCTTCGCTGTTTGCATCCTAGAAAATGCAGCTATAAGGAGTTGAGAAACGTCGACATAATATATATATATATATATATATATATATATATATATATATATATATATATATATATATATATATATTTCGAAATTTGAGCCCCCCCTGTACAAAGTTAAGTATATCTTAGTTTAACCAGAGCACTGAGCTGATTAACAGATCAGAACCACACTATATCGAGAAATGAATTTCTATTAGCAGAAATAAATTCTGATTTCGTGTTGGCAGAGCAGGGAATCTAACTTCAGACCACCGGCCCCCTTCCACAGCATAAACTAAAATTGACATGGACAAAAACAAAAGTAATTCAGAACAGGTATTTAATATTTTGTGTGGCATCCATCTGCCTGTACCACAACCTGCATTCTTGAGTGGTATGATTTCAGCAAATCGCAAAAAAGCTGAGACTCAAACTCCATTTCCCTGAGCACTTCGGTCACCTCTCTTCTCAAGTCGTCGAAGCTTGGTATATCATTATAGTTCACTGTGCGCACTTCGACACAATCCTTTAAAATACTACCAATGTTTTCACACACATTAAGGTCAGGGGAGCTATCTGGAAATTCATGTGACGGGAAGATATCGATACCACAGTTTCGAAGCCTTGAAACATGATGCCTTATCATGCAAAAAATGTGACTTCTTCAACAGATAACACATTTTCAGGATCTTTGAGGAAAGGAAATACTCCACCAGTAAGCACGGTTTCTCTGAAGTATTCACCATTCCATGTCTGTCCTTTTTCTTTGATGATCCACATTAACCATTTGGCTGTGAAACAGAAAAATTCCCAAACATTCAGGAAATTTCACAATTTGGTGATAGCGCACGTCACTGCTGATATCATCCAACTTTGCAGCCCAAATGATATCATTTTTATCATTTGGTTTCCTGACTGTGTAAACGAAGAATTCATCTGATGCGGCAACATGGAGAAAGTCAGCTTCATACCAGTCTTTAATAAATGAACCAAAAAACTATGCACTGTCTTCTCTCTGTTGCTGAGTGATGTTGGGCTTGCTGATAACATGAAATGGCTTGATAACAGATTTTTTCAACTGACGATATACAGCATTATAGAGACTTTCTTGGCCTATCCACTGTTAAGCTATGATGTCTTTTGACTCTATTAGGTTAACATAAAATTATTATTATTACTTTGGTTGGTTTAAATCAACCTTGTTACATTTAAGTTAACTTTTTGCTGAGTATGTTTACTCTTGTGTTACCGTGAAATTAAGTGGCTTTACGATCGTTTGTTTTGCGCCTCCTCCTCCTCCTCCTCCTCCTTTGTGTATTAGTGAACCATGGTTTTAACGATTGTTTTATTCGTTTGCTTTGAGTGTTTATAAACACTGGGAAGGTGATGAGTGGACATGATGGACCAGTCAACAGCAGTTCAGGTCTTGACAAGCTCTCACCTAGACTATTTGCTGTCGCAGCATATATTTGGATTTATTTGGAGGACGACTTTGGATACTTACCTTTCGGACCACGCACTTGGATATTTCCCTAACAAATTCTGGAAGACGCAAATAAACGTCTGTTGTGTGTGTGTCCCCGGATCACCCCTATTTCTCGCGCAGGTGTTGTTGTCACCTGCAACCTTCACACTGCTGTGGGGAGTTTCGCAAAGGCTGTCTTCTGCGACCGCTGATTCTGCCCCTGTTTCCCGTCAGAGGATTTTGATGGGAAAACTAGTGTCATCGCTGTATCCCGGCACTGGATTTTGGATATACTTGCCGTGTCATCCTCGTCCAGCTGCTGTATACAGGAGTGAGAGCAACTTGGCTCATTAGGTGACAAGTAGGGAGGCAGCCGCAAGGTAAGACGAATTATCGTTCCTTTTCCTTTGGGACAAGGTGTTGCCCTTTAGTACCTGGCGTACAGTTCTGGCCCTTTTGGTAGCAGTTTGGTACTTCACTTAAAGTGAAATTGTGAACTTTTGTCAATTTTGATTATTTATAAATACGTAGATATAAATGTATATGTTTATATGTATATGTTGTCACGTTTGATTCTGTGTCGATATTTAGTGGACAGTTCCACATTGCTTAGCTTGTGTGATAGGTAGGAATATTAAGGTTTTCCGTCTTTTCATCTCTTACTTCTTTCTACTTTATTATTATTAGGATATTCATATTTTGGCTAGCCTTATTCGGATCCAACTTTTTATATATTAAGTATGTTTTCTCTCTTGGAATTTTCTCTTGATTAGGGTTTAGTGTATTAGCTTTAGGGTATCTTGTGAGTTCCCGAGAACCAGGTATTTGTTCTCTTGATTTGTCTATCCGAGCATTTAAGTGTATTTAACCTCACAAGGTTGATTTAAGTAATTTCCTTGTTTGTAATAAATATTGTTAAGTTTTCTTGAGTTTCTGTTTCTGTTTTCCTTAATACTGAGGTACATTTACTGACTGCAATCCTAGTGAGTATAAAGACCTAATAGAACCTGTATTGCAACCTGGAGGTTGTAACAATTGTTGACTGTGACAGGATTGCACTCAGGTGTACTCAGTGTTTTGGTTGGCAGAACAGTGCTCAGTGGATTTATCAGTATTTGTTCTTGCATAGTGTATTGCCTTACTCCCCCTTTAATGTTGAAGTCATGGAAGAATTTATTTTTGATCCAGCTGAGTTTTTGGGATCGGCAGATTGTCTTAGGCATCTTCCCGTTTTGAATAAGGAGTATTTGGTGAGTTGTGCTCGCTGGTTAAGTGTTCCGTTCATGGCAGCTAACACTAGGGCCCAGTTATTGATAGCTGTAAATAGTAAGGTAGCTCAGGGTTTGGCTGAAGGAGAGAATTTAACTAGGGATTTTGACAGTGTTGGTGATAGTGACTCAGAGCTAGAGGGTAGTGTGAATGAAGATGTTAGTGTGAATCCAGGTCTTTCTTTGTTTGACGATCGCCCTCGTACTGGAACTATTTATGAAGGGCAGGCTAATTTGGAAGTAGAAGCTAATGTGTCCATTAACTCATTTTTAGTAGAAAACCCTGTTCCAGTGAGTGTAGCCCCAGTACAGCCTGTAGTGTCCCAAGAGGGCAGTGAATATAGTTTAAAATGTAAGAGGATCGAGTTAATGAAGCTCGAGTTTGATGAGAACGAGAGGGTGAGGCGGCATGAGCCAGAGATGGCCAATATAAATTTGGAGTTGTCTAGGTGTCAAGGTTCCCCTAATAGGTTAAGTACTCCCTGTGGACCATCTCCTGATAAATTTGATATTGGGGCAGCTCCGAAGTTGGTCCCTGTATTTGATGAAGGAAATGTGCCTGATTTTTTTAAGGCTTTTGAATTTGTAGCCACCAGGTTGTCTTGGCCCACCGAGATGTGGACAGTCTTAATTCAGTGTAGGCTGGTGGGCAAGGCAATTTGGGTGTATAATTCTTTGGAGGAGGGTGTAGCCCGTGATGATAGTAAAGTGAAGGTATTGGTCCTCAAGGCCTATGACCTTGTCCCTGAGGCCTATCGCCTAAAATTTAGAAACTTTTCTAAGCATGCTGCTCTTTCATTCGTGGAATTTGCTAGGCTTAAGGAAGAGCAATTTGATGATTGGCTAAAGTGCCGACAGGTGACCTCTTTCTCCTCCTTAAGGGAATTAATGCTGTTGGAAGAATTTAAGAAATATTGTAGCAAGGAACTGAGAATATACTTGGAGGAAGTAAAAGCTGTCAGTCTAAGTAAGGCGGTTCAGATTGCCGATGAGTTTGTTTTGACCCATCTAGCAGGGTCCGGTAATTTTGGGTCCCAGATAATAAATTTCCAGTCTGCTAGGTCAAATAATTTTGATACTAAATCTAGTAATGTTGGAGATACTAAGGTAAAACATTCAGGTGTTCCAACCTATTCTAGGCATGAGAATGGTCTGGGAAAAGTCTCAAGTAGGGGGCACACTCGAGTCTTTTCCAAAAACAGGTTAATGTCTGGTAATGTGAGTAGAGGTAGTGGGACCTGTTTTTGGTGCAATAAACCTGGTCAGTATCAGTCTCAGTGTAATGCCAGAAAGAGTGATCTCCAGAGAAATAGTAATAATAGTGGTCACAACCCTATATCTCTAATTTTGAATAAGTCTAATCCTACTAATCCACAGGTTTAGAATCCATCGGTGGTTGTTAGTGGTAATGAGATTAGTTGTGATGGCGGTAATGTGAATCCATCTGGGAGTAGACAGGCATGACTCTATGATAAATATATCTGGCCTGGTAGACTGGTTACCGATTCAGGTGTCCTTAAGGTGAAATTTTTGCGAGAGACAGGGTCTGCTCGGTTATTTGTGTTATAAGAATCGTTAAATGGTCTAGTAAAACATTCAGGGAATTATGTGGTTCTGGGAGGGTTCCCAAACACGGTGGTTTCAGCTCAACTAGTAAAAGGTAAGTTATCCTTCCCTGGGTATAATAAAGTAACTGAGTTGGCTGTTGTGGAGAGTCTCCCAATCCCAGGTATTGATGGTGTTCTAGGAAATGACATGTTGGACCATAAGGGTCTAGAATTATTCCCTATTTTGACTATGGATGCTTGTGCAGTGGCCGTGATGACCCAGGCATCTGCTATGGCAGCTAATTTGATAAATGATGATGACTTAGATTTAAGTAGTTTAGAAGTAGAGTTAGAAAGGCCCAGGCCAGTAGATAGTCCTAGTAGTATTAGTGATAATATCATGTAACCTGATTGGGACCATTTAACATTTATTGAGGCTCAGAAAGAAGAGTTTGATTTTGAGTTGGGTGACACTGCCGATTTAACTAAATCAAGGTTTTGTGAAATAAAAGATTTGTTATACCGGATTAGTCGTCCATCTACACATGATCTGAGCAAGACTTCTTGAGTGGAGCAAATTGTGGTTCCCTCCCAATTTAGGGAGTCAATTTTGAGGTTGTCACATGATGATTCTTTTTCTGGTCACTTTGGAGTATTTAAGACTTTCATGAGGTTGGCAAAATGTTTTTGGTGGCCAGGATTAAAATTATCAGTAAAACAATTTGTTAGTAACTGTGAAGTCAGTCAGGTGATGGGAAAACCCAATCAAGTAATCCCTAAAGCACCTTTAAATCCAATTCCTGCAATTGGGGAACCTTTTGAAGAATTGGTAATAGATGTGGTAGGGCCTTTGTCCAGAACAAAGACTGGGTTTACTCATCCCCTGACGATTATGGACAGGGCTTCTAGATTTCCTGAGGAATTCCCAATGAAAAAGATTACCACCAGAGCAGTATTTGAGAAGCTCATTGAATTTTTCTCCAGATATGGACTCACTCGTAAAATTCAGACTGACTGCGGGACGAATTAAAACGATTA
Source organism: Macrobrachium nipponense (assembly GCF_015104395.2). Lineage (NCBI taxonomy): Eukaryota > Metazoa > Arthropoda > Malacostraca > Decapoda > Palaemonidae > Macrobrachium > Macrobrachium nipponense. The sequence goes on from NC_061107.1 coordinate 95,637,008, forward strand.
AGGTATTTAGGGGTGGGTGTGTTGAACTGGCCATTCAGCACACTACCAGCGTACCTTATCATCCAGAGAGTCAGGGTGTGGTGGAAAGATTCCACCAAACACTTAAATCAGTGCTAAAGAAATACTGCTATGCACAAGGATAGGATTTGGAAAAAGGGCTTCCCTTTGCTCTCTTTGCTATAAGGAACCATCCAAAGTCATCTACAGGTGTAGCTCCCTTCGAGCTGGTGTTTGGACACAGGGTATGTGGTCAATTGGAAATTTTCCACAAATTGCTTGCATCCGGTCAGAAGGAAGAAATGAATGTGGTGGAATTTGTAGAGAATATACAGAGGAAATTAGCTAATGCATGGAAATTTGCTAGAGAAAATTTGGCTTTCTGCCAAGCAGTCATGAAATGAAATTTTGATAGGAAAACCAAGGTGCGGTCGTTTGAGCCTGCGGAATTGGTATTGGTATTGAGTACAGGCTCAGACAATTTCTTCGAACCAAGGTATAAGGGGCCCTGGAAGGCTTTGATAAAATTGTCTAAGGTGAATTATGAAATTGGAGCCCCCGGGACCAAACGATATTGCAGAGTCTCTCATATTAACAGATTAAAATCTTATATTTCAGGTGGTGAAGATCCTTTAGCTATTGTATATGAGCCTGTGTCTATGGTTGTAGAACCCTCAGAGGATAACTTTGAGGACTTAAGGCGCTGTCACACTAGCAAAATTTCCGTCGACTTTTTCTGAGTTTGTCGACGACTTTCCAAAGAAGTCGACGCCATTCCGTATTCTGGTTGTCACACACGTTCTTCTTCCCACCGTGGTTGTCGTCGTCAAAACGTAAACAAACCATCTGAGCTGTGATTTCCCGGAATGATAAAACAACTATGCTTTATAACACAAAGCAACTAGTGGGTCGTGCTTGCGTGTGTTTAATGATGCTGCATAGAATTTAAAAAAAAAAAAAAGTCTTTGCATTCGGTCCTGGTTAAAAAGACGTGAAAAGTTTTATTTAAAAAAATAAGCTAGGGATAGCCTAGATAGGCTGATAGGCTATTCGTAACCTTGTTCACACAACCAAAGTCAGACTGTATTACATAAATTAAGATAGAGAAACATTGCAAAAATTTTAAAGATTTTTGTTTATATTATTTGCAAAAAAAAAAAGAGCAGAGCTAGGCTATATAACAATCTGATGCTATTCACGATATAGCATGCTTATCTGATTCTTGGTAATTTTTTCATTTAAGACCATTTTTCATAAAATTATCATGCTTATGGTCCCATAAGCATTGTCTCTCCCCCGTATCTTCGACCAAAAACTGTTCTGGCAATCTTGTCAACTGTACCAAGAACTCCATCTTGTATCTGATGACTTGAAATGATAGCTCTCTGAAATATAAAAAAAACAATAAAATCGACGGTAGCGATGAGTTGAATTCGATCGGTACCGTTTTCAAAATTCGTGACGACGACACCAGAAAGTCGTCGTCAAAACATGAAAAGTCGACGTCAAATTCAAAAGTCAACGGAAGTTTCGCTAGTGTGACAGCGCCTTTAGTTGGTCAGGTGTCTTTTGATGCTCTCTTTAATAATATTCAAAATCTAGAGATTTTGAAGGGAGGGCTAGACCATCTGGAAGCTACCCAGAAGGGACATTATTAATTTAATCTGTTCTTTTCCAGAAGTATTTCAGAGTTCACCAGGTAGGACGAGGTTGCTTCAGCATGATGTAGATGTGGGCAGTGCTTCCCCCGTAAAACAGAGTCCTTATCGATTAAATCCAATGAAGAGGGACATAGTCGAGGAGGAAATAAAGTATATGCTGGAGCATGACCTCATCCAACCTTCGATAAGTCCTTGGAGCTCTCCGATTGTTCTGGTTAAGAAGTCTGATGGGAAGTACCGTATGTGTGTGGATTACCGTAAAGTTAATGCCAGTACTAAAAATGACTCCTTTCCTTTGCCCCGCATTGATGACTCTCTCGATGAGATAGGGTCTGCTAAATTTATTACTAAGTTGGATCTATTGAAAGGATATTAGCAAGTGCCTCTGTCTGATCGAGTCAGGGAAATTTCTGCTTTTGTAACTCCCTTTGGGCTTTACGAATGTAAAGTAATGCCTTCTGGGATGAAGAATGCTGCATGTACCTTTCAGCGGCTTATGAACAGAGTCATATGTGGTTTGGAAGGCACTGAAATTTATATTGATAATTTAGTTGTTCACAGCAATGATTGGCGAACTCATATGGTAAGGTTGAGAAAAGTGTTCGAAGCTTTGAGGGCCACCGGTCTTGTTGTGAACTTAGGTAAGTGTGAATTTGGCAAGGCCAAAGTATGTTATTTAGGTCATGAGGTTGGTTGGGGACAGGTAGCCCCTAAACTAGCCAATCTCGAGGCCATTATAAATTTGAAGAGGCCGTGCAATGTCAGAGAAGTTTGGAGAGTTCTTTGCATGATGGGCTATTATAGGCGGTTTGTGCGAAACTTCTCGGACATTGCTCAGCCGCTATTAAGCTGTTAGAAAAAGGACAGTAATTTGTGTGGTCTCCTCAATGTGAAGAGTCTTTTATTAAACTTAAATTGGTGTTGGTGTCAAACCCAATATTAATGTTCCCTGATTTTCAGAAACCTTTCATTATTGGTGTGGATGCCAGTGATGTAGGCATTGGGGGAGCAGAGAAAGGTACTCCACTATCGAGAAGGAGGCCTTGGTCTTGGTTCGTACTCTTCAACATTTTAAACCCTATGTGACGAATTTCTCTCTCCCTATAGAGATTTGGACTGGCCACAATCCTCTAATGTTTATCGAACGGATGAAAGGATCCAACCAGAGGATTTTAAGGAGGCTCTGCAGTTGCAGGAATTCTCTCTGTTAATCAAACATATTAATTAAGGGATCTGAGAACCATATTCCCGTTGCCCCTTCTTGTATGTAGTCTTAGCTTATGTCCCTCCCTCGCCCTTCTCGTGTATTCTTTGGGTTTGTGAGTCTATTTTTCGCTGGAAAATATGATGGCAAGTATGAGCGTGGGTATGAGTGAGTCATTAGCTTAGAGTTTAGTTTAGATATAGGTTTGGTTAAGTGCATTGTTTTTGTATGTTTAGCCTCAGTAAGGTTTATCATTCTTTTTTTTTTTCTTTCTTTTTTTGGTTGACACACTCGTTCGAGTTTTGGTTTAGCCTTCTTTAAGGTGCACTATTGACCGGTTTGGTAAGTTTTCTTCGTGAAGCTATGCTTCTTTTTTCATGTGTATTTTAATAATATTCGTAACCTTTATTTTTCTAGGTTGTTCAAATATTTCTTTCTATGGCTTTGTATCTCTAGAATATTATGATAATTTCTTTTTATTTCAGTATTCTTACTGCATTTGATTTTTTAAAAAATGTATTCTATGTGAATAATTTTTTGTTTTGTTTTGGGGGAGGAAGGTATTAGGTTAAAATAATATTATTATTATTACTTTTGTTGGTTTAAATCAACCTTGTTTACATTTAAGTTAAGTTTTTGCTTAGTATGTTTACTCTTGTGTTACCGTGAAGTTAAGTGGCTTTACGATCGTTTGTCAGTGTTTTGCGCCTCCTCCTCCTCCTTTGTGTATTGGTGAACTATGGTTTTAATGATTGTTTTATTCTTTTGTTTTGAGTGTTTATAAACACTGGGAAGGTGATGAGTGGACATGGTGGACCAGTCAACGGCAGTTCGGGTCTTGACAAGTTCTCACCTAGACTATTTCCCGTCGCAGCATATATTTGGATATATTTGGAGGACGACTTTGGATACTTTCCTTTCGGACCACGCACTTGGATATCTCCCTAACGAATTCTGGAAGACGCAAATATACGTCTGTTGTGTGTGTCCCTGAATCACCCCTATTTCTCGCGCAGGTGTTGTCACCTGCGACCTTCACACTGCTGTGGGTAGTTTTTGACATGGTGTTCATCAATAAGCTGACTTATTTGGTATGCGAGAAAAATAAGCATGCCTAAATACACTAAAAGATGCTATAACTTCACATCATAAATGAAGAAATGTACATTTTTCTAGGCTTTTTATTTCCTCATGGCTACAGTGTGCGGGGTAGGCAAGAGAGAATATTGGAATAGAGCATCTGATTGATATTGCTCTGTGTTTCCAAATACTGTGAGTTACTGTAAATACTTTTATTCCTTAAATTACTTTTGTACCAACGTTCCAGATATGCGGGTGGTGTTTCATTAGATAGTAGTTCATTTTTATTTCAATTGAGGTGTTTTGTTCATGCGTTTTCAATAACAATTTTCGCCAAAAGATATTTGTATCATATAGATGCAGTTACTAAATACATTATCTTCTTACTATGCAATTAACTAATAAATTCGATTTTCGTAATTTGTGGGCTTTGCTACCGGCCAGAGACAGAAATCACGCTCTATCTCACGCCCTTTGCTGCACGCCGTGGCATAGGGCATGTCCTACGTAGCAACAATAATGCCCTTGGTGCCACAGACAATGAACAAGCGAATGAGACCTACCGACCAATAGAAATTCAACACTCCAGTGACGTCTCATTTTACATTGAAGGATTAGCTTACATGTTCTCATGCTATATTTAAAACCGTTTTTGTTAACTTGTAATCCAAACCTGAAGACGTCGCAGAAAGGCAGAGAAAAGGCTTGTCAGCTATATAAAAAGTAAATGGTAATAATAACGCCATTAACTTCAATATGAGTAGCATAAGAGAGAAAATATGCCCAAATACCATATACAGTATATGATATGATATGATATGATATATGTATATATTATATATTATATATATATATATATATATATAATATATATATATATATATATATATATATTATATATGTGTATAATATGTGTATATGTATATATATATATGTATATATATATATATATAATATATATATATATATTATATATCATATACTTTATATGGTATTTGAGCATATTTTCTCTCTTATGCTATTCATATTGAGAGGCTGACTGCTGCATCCTCTTCCAACGACATTCATGATGACACGGAGCTATTGGTATGTCCAAAAGACACTTTATAGACAAGTTGCTCGTTAAAACAACATATACGTAGAAACCTCAGGGAATTACACAAGAAAGCATCATATTTCCTCTGATGCATAATTAAGGTTTTGAATAAAAAAAATTAACAGTTTTTTGCGTTCTGGGGTAAAATATTATATAGAATATAAATATCACTGGAAAGTTTTCAAGATGTTGTATTTCTCCCACTGCAGTAGAATAAATTCATGATGGAAAATCCAGTCATTGTTTTTGACTGGTTACTATGTAACTTAATGCCAAGAAAACACCTGAAGGGGATGTAGTGAGATACAATATTTCAAGGTATTAACAACAGCCATGGATGGTAAATGTTCTTTATCTTTTTTTATTTTATCAATAAGATTTTCATAATTATTTCTCATAAGAATTTCATTAACAAAGTTTTCATCAAAAAGCAAAGGTTTGGGCATCTAAATGTTCATTGCAATTGCTCAGCTTTTACTAGGTTCAGACTAATAACGATTTCCTGTTGTAGAAATATTCTATTGACACGATGTTCTCCTAATCCAACAACATGAGGAAAAAATGGTTCATTTCAGAAATTCAGACAGTATTACAAACAATTATTCTATTTCAGTCATTTAACAGCAGTAATAAATGCACAAATGCATATAACTGTTGATTGGATAATATTAGCATTTATGACACACGCGCGCGCACACACACACACACACACACACACACACACACACACACATATATATATATATATATATATATATATATATATATATATATATATATATGTATATATATATATATATATAATATATATATATATATATATATATATATATATATATAACTTCAATATAAAAGCTTTGGTGACAAGTATTTTTTTAATAAAGAAGTCAATAGGATCTATGATCTTCAAAACATAATCTAAGTAAAAATGTTCTTAATAAAGTTCTTAGTTTGAGACCAGTAGCCACTCTTCTTTTGTTTGTTTTCTTCTTCTATCTTTTTCTTGATCTCCAAGAAAGGGTCAAATCCCTTGTCAGCGACTTCCTTCATGTACTTCGCCTTTTCCCTGACAGCCTGCAGGTGCTTGGCCCGAGTCTGCCATCCTGGTTGGGCTTGTGATTTCTCAGACTCGATCAGGATGTCTATGTACTCCACGGTAGAGAGAGGATTCGGTTTCAGTGCGATTTCTTTCAGTCTCTTGAGGCTTTTTCTCACAGTTTCGGTCATACCCAGAACCTTTATTTGAACTGCCTCAAATTCTTCCTCTACCTCTTTTACAAGTTGTTCAGCAGAAAGTTTCTTTTCCGTTGCCTCTTCATATCGACGCCTTAGGTCCTCTGCAGTTTTTGTTACTTCAACCTGCTTACAAATATATTTGTATGGGATATTTCCATGCATTTTCCAATGACACTGACCAGGGCAAATACGACAATTCTCATCTGTAATCGCCCAGCATCCATGTTTTTGATCATTATTCCTTATAGCACAGTTTTCATGGCAAGTACGGCGGCACTCTAGACAGTTTGTTATAAACTGTCCATCAGGAATTGGCTCTGTCACAAAGGTCTCTTCAGTAACTGTGTAGGTGAAGTTCCTGTTCCTGTCAATATCAGCCTGATGTGTTATGAGGACTTCTACTTCATTCCTTAGTTGATCTAATTTATGCAGTCCAGTCTGAATATCTACCTGGAGGCCAGTTACTGAAACTTCTAGAACCTCTTTAGTTAGGGTGAGGCTCCTACTCTGAGTCAAGTTCAGGCCTTCTATAAGTCTCACAAAACTCTTCTCTCCCATTTCCCAAAACATGGTATCGAAGGTACTGACTTCGTCATCACCATTATCTTGTTCTTCCCTTTCTGGTTCTTTGCAACGTGCATATAGTGCAGAATTGTTGAATTTGAAGAATTTTCTGTATGGTATCGTTTCTTCTTTAATGCCACTAAGGACTTGAGGTTTTTTGTCCATCAGCAAAAGTAAGTAACAGGAATATGTTATCACCAATATCCTTTCCATAGAGTGTCAGTATTTGATCAAAAATGTAAATATGCGTTGGAGTAAGTCTTGGAAGAGATGACTGAACAACAAATCCAACTGCATCAATTTTGTCAACACCTCCTACACCTTTCGTTGTGAAAAATTTGCGTATTTGTTCTGTAATTTCCTGATCTCTTCCTATGCCTTGAACATCGACAAAACCTGGTGTATCAATGATTGTGAGAGAATAAGGTATTCTAAAACCTTCTTGGTGATGCATTGTGTACGGTGATACTTCACTAGTTTGGCTTTTGGCTTGGTTGTCACTTTCCGGCTCTGTGATCAATTTGAAACGAAAGTTATCATCCCAGTTAACAGCAAATACATAGTTAATTAGTCCATTGATTAAAGTGGTTTTACCTGATCCAGTAGAACCAACAAGCATGATGACCTTTTCTGGCATGGCATCTTTCCCATTTCCAAATTCAAATTTCTGAAGTTTATATTTCTTGTGAGATGCAACAAGTTTTAGATTTGGCTTATATATCTTGATATTACCATCCTTTATTTTCACTGATTGCCTACATAAATGAGATTTAAAGACCACATCTTTCTTCATTTCTATCCTCAAATCATTACTTAATTCACTATCAAGACTCTTGCCACAGTGTTCACTCTCACAATAAACCTTGAACCTACAGGTAACGTTTGGATTTAAATACATATTAATTGATTGATTTTCAAATGGCAATGAGCTTACTACTTTCCAGTCAGACCCTTCTTCTTGTTGCTTAACTAAATATTTGATTCTTGTGCACTGAGAACCAATGTGAAGCGGCTTTGACCACTTAATCCATATTTCTGAAGAACATATCTGCCAGGCCTCAGGTTTCCCAGGTGGACTAGTTGGCCTTGTTTTAACAGCGCCACTTATTTGGCCCTTAACACTAACTCCAAGTTAGCGAACACTGAATGCTAACACTATACTCACAGCCAGGACTGAGACCCTGAATGCAATGACTTGTAACATTAGAATCTGCATTCTGAATAATAGGTGGATTATTTCCAGTAGTGTCTTCACAGACAATCTTGTACTGGTCGATGTTTGATGCACCATGAAGGGGTTTTTCCCACTGAACCAAAATGCTCTCATGTGTAGTAGCAATATTGTTTACATTTACTTTCCTTGGGGTAGAAGGTATTGCAAAGTCTTCATTGAGGAGTCTACCATTATTATAGTACTTTGTCTTAGCTTGGAATTCATTTGAATCAGAAACGTCCTCTGCAACAAGGAAGCTAACATCAGTGTTCTCTTTATTATTATCAAAGAAGTCTCTGAAATTTCTTGCCTTTTCCATCATTGAACTTTCATTTTCTGTTATCCTCAGAGGGATTTTAGCATTTCCAGCTGTGAAGTCCAAATCACTGTTAAGATCCTCTTCTTTGATGTATTTTGACATGTTTATCAAATGTGAATCAGATTTAGGGATCAAAATTGAAAAACACAGAACTTGTGAATGATGAGGACTCATAACCTTTGACTGTAAGTCGCCTGGCTTTGATGCAAACTCAATCTGCTGAAGAGAGAAAGTGTATTGCAAAAGTATTTTTACTTGGCTTTCTTTTGTTGCCATCCATCTGCATAGAGCTTCATTTCGAAATGGAGAGAAATCCCTTTTTTTCAGCATATTTGCTAACTCACTCTCCTCTTTATTTCCACCTCTGATACTTGGAAGAATTTGTGCTACCTCTTTTTGAAATACCAGTTTATAAGTAGCCAATAAAGATTTAAATTCCTGAATTTCTGCTTTAATTCCATGAAAATTATTAACTGCTTCTGATCTCAGAAGATCATTGCATTTCACATCCAGTTTATACAGATCTTCCAAATAATTTTCTGTGTCCTTAACAAGAACAGCACTGATCTCTCTGACAAGTTTAGAAGCCTTGCTGTCTAGTTTGGCAAGTGGATATAAGCATGCAATTATTGGTACAGCATTTTCTCCCTTTTTTCCAATGATATTTGGCATCTCTTTGTATAGACGAACAGCTTCTTCAAATGTCAATGGGTTTTCTTTAGGTAAAAAATCTCCAAAGTACCTGCAGCTAAATTTCCGGGATTCCTTTTTCTCATCTTCACTTAGATCTAACTCTCCTTTCCCATTAATCTCCAAGGATGGAATGGACTTGACTATAGTATGAAGATTTCCGCTAACATTCTTGTCTAATGAATTTGAAGACAACTCCTTCTCGAAAACAAAGAAAGCATTGCCTCCATATGTAATCCCTGTTACAACATGCGTGGCGGCACCATGATCAAAAACTTCTGGGTGCTCAATCTTTCCCTTCCCTAACTGTTCCATCGTCATTGTTTCAGTTTTAGTTGTGCATTTGTATTTTAAGGTTACCCTTTCCACGTGATTTGAAGATTTTCTGTTGTCAAGGTATTTCCCAGAACCAGACACATCCACCATCCCTCCAAAAAAGCTAAGTTTTAAGCCAATGTTGCCATTCAGTGCAGAAGACTTGTCTTCAAAAGTATCAGATACGATGATTTCAAAGTCAGCTGATTCAAGTTTTTGTACCTTTTTTCCATCCGGAGTTTTTTGACCCCACAATGTAATCCTCTGTAAGTCTATTCGCCATTTTGAAAATTATTTCTTTCTGTGTAGAGTGTTATCCAAGCGGTAATCTCATTACCTGTAAAGGAAGGAAAAATTATATTTGTTAATCGATCAAAACTATCTTACAAGGAAACTATTAAATTTCATTTTAGAAAAGCCTACATGCATTCGTTATTTGAGCTCAAATTATATATCTAATCAAATATGCGACAAAAAAAAAGACGACTTCCATAAATAACTAACCAAACGTACATGAAATGCCATCTTTAACACTGTAAATGTTATCTAAAATATATCAATGAAAATTTATTTAGGAAATGGGAAAATACGTTTCAAAAACTCTGGAATAATAATACTTTATCAGAAAACCTAATAAAGCATATTTATCTGTGTTTAAATACATAAACAAATACGTAAGTGCAAAACTAAGTGAGCCTTCAAAGCTAATGTCTACACTCAACAGGCGTATTCGTTAGCCATCGATTATTGAGATACTATTGAGATAAGCAATTAACATCTAATTGGGAAGATGCGTTATAAAAGTTAGCAATATGATCAATGTTATGGACCGTAAACCAACAAAGTAGAATATTAAAGGTGTAGAGAATTAAGGTTTATTGCTATATATTTTCTACTCATACCAAACATAAACTAGGATGTCTATACAACCTATGGTTGCCTTGGTACAGCTGCCCAAAAAGCCTCTGATTAATTAGAAAAACTTTAATTATTATGCAATACTTATATTGACTTTTTCATGGTACTAGGATATCAGTACTAAGAGAATTATTACTGAACCAGCATTAGTCATTCATTAACTAAAATATAATACAAATCGATAGTAATTATTTGTGAAGTTATTCATTGAAACTTGATTCACATGCACTATTTTCGATCAACATATGTGACAATCATAACCATTTGGTCGTCAAGAATTAATTCTCTTTAGTTCACACTGGCAGGTCAAATGAGATACGGATCTTTGCAAGAAGATATGTATGTGAATGGCCTAGTCAATTTGCTCTTAAGGCCTCTATCGATAAAGCTACCCCATAACCCTAGACTAACACTATTGTTGTCATGTAGTTTCTACATTCTTTGGTCAAACATTTCGTCTAGTGTATTGTTGTAGTGTTATCAGGTCGTGCTGCAGTGCTATACCGTTGTTGTTGTTCTTGTGACCTCATGTACGTTTGCTGAACCTAGGCCAAGCAAAGAGGAAGGATTCACTAGGGTTTTGGGAGAGGTTTATCAGGTCAAGGCCTTTTGGCCAAGATCAAAGTGCATTGTGAGATAATTGTTTGACTGCGCAATTCATATACATCGAGCAGAAATCCGTATCCAATGATTAAAACGCAGGAAGTGAAAAAGTTATGCTAAAACCCAGAATCTCTTAATCGGAACTGATTAGTGCATAGGTGGTAAGTGCAGCTCATAAGTTTACATAAATACACTAAAGGGCAACAAGAAGTTTGTTAGAGGAGCGCAAAGATGCTTTCCCCTGAGATGGAACAATGATTCCTCTCTGGTGAGCAGAGGTTTATGAGAACTGATCTAGAGACACATCCACATATGCGCAAATGCAAACGAGCACGCACATAAATCATTATCTGTGTAATGCCGTCTTAACCAAGAACTGAAAAAACACATCATACAGCAAACAGATAAACGAAAGAAACACTAAGTCATCTTCAGACATCCAAGGAAATCCTTATCTAAGCACTCATATCCTGTGTACAACGGCGTTGAGTAGAACAACAGAAGATTCTCTTTCTGTAGAAGTGTTTTATACATTCTCCTGAAATACTTCATGCTATAAAAAAAATGCCGAAGGAGACATTAAAAGAAATGGGACAGTTCTCAAAATCACATCAGTTCTCCAAAGAAGAACTCTGAGGGATGAAGGCTTCTACCTCTGTCAATTGTTTCAGTATCCACAGGCGTATTGCCTACCAATCCTGTCAGCTGTGAGCTTCTGCAGAGGTCAAGGGTCAAGAAAAATCAACCTACTGAGAAACCAAGAGGATGTACCCTTGAAAAAACATTCTTTCCTAAGGGAAATATGTATGTTATCACAAATGATATGGAGACACATGCAGTAAGTATGTGTATATATATATATATATATATATATATATATATATATATATTATATATATATATATATATATATATATATACAGACATATGTATGTTATCACAAATGATATGGAGACACAATGCAGTAAGTATGTATGTATATATATATATATATATATATATATATATATATATATATATATATATATTATATATATATATATATATCTATAGCATGAAGTATATAATATATATATATATATATATATATATATATATATATATATATACATACATACTTACTGCATGTGTCTCCATATCATTTGTGATAACATACATATTTCCCTTAGGAAAGAATGGTTTTTCAAGGGTACATCCTCTTGGTTTCTCAGTAGGTTGATTTTTCTTGACCTTTGACCTCTGCAGAAGCTCACAGCTGGCAGGACTGGTAGGCAATACGCCTGTGGATACTGAAACAATTGACAGAGGTAGAAGCCTTCATCCCTCAGAGTTCTTCTTTGGAGAACTGATGTGATTTTGAGAACTGTCCCATTTCTTTTAATGTCTCCTTCGGCATTTTTTTTATAGCATGAAGTATTTCAGGAGAATGTATATAACACTTCTACAGAAAGAGAATCTTCTGTTGTTCTACTCAACGCCGTTGTACACAGGATATGAGTGCTTAGATAAGGATTTCCTTGGTTGTCTGAAGATGACTTAGTGTTTCTTTCGTTTATCTGTTTGCTGTATGATGTGTTTTTTCAGTTCTTGGTTAAGACGGCATTGCACAGATGATGATTTATGAAATCAAATTATTAAACAGAACAGATAAGTGGTAAACATGTTTGCGTGAGTTTATGTCCTTTCATTCCCTTGTTCATTTCCTTTATGATATGAATGCTCTCTTTATAAAAAGCACTGATTTTGCTTCATTAGTAGAGTCATTACGAAGAGTGCATCGGATCATCCGTCATGAATACTGTTTTCGACTTCTGGGGATTACATGTAATATAATTTTTCATATCGAGTGAATTATTTTTATTTTATTCACATTTAGTATGACTAGGAATGACCTTTATATTTTTAGTATTTGTCAAAATATTATTGTCAGTAAAATAACACATGATTTATACCATGGGCAATACTTTTTACTACGAAAGTAAACTAAACTGAAAGTTTTTTCTTCAGCAAACTTATTTCAAACGTGAACAGCAGAATCATCTCTCTCTCTCTCTCTCTCTCTCTCTCTCTCTCTCTCTCTCTCTCTCTCTCTCTCTCGTTACTAACATGTTACTGTTGTTATACTCTTTTGATATTGAATCATGTCCACATCGAATTCAGTATGGGTAACTCACATCAGTATTTTGCTGCCATACAGCACAACTTTGGCATTGCAGTTGTCACTGCCAACAGGAATTTCACTGATTTACGTAGGTACTTTATTCTATAATCAGCCGTAACAGCTGCCAAATCTTCGTGGTACGAAAGATCATAATTTTATAAATGAAAATAGGATCGTTAAGTGCTGACACACTGAAATCTGCAAGCATCTGTCAGTAGTTGGAGCACAAAGAGTATCGAACTTGTCGCATGAGCATAAAAGCGTTTGGGTTTTGAAATGATGGTGGCAGAAGGCCAATCTATGCATGCGTGCATAGGTTCAAGTTCTGTTAAATAAACCAACTCCAAAGATATGGTGAATCAGTACACACAAACGAAATAAAAAAGGATACATATTTATTGGAGAACATCAGGTTTACAATAATATATTGGGTGGAAAAAATTGCCATGATGAACGAAAATATAAAAAAGAACGATTGAAAAATATATAGAGCGTTTGACATCAGAACACCACGAATGAAAGGAAAACCAGAGGAAAACTTTAATAAAAATAATAATTAAACTGCGTATTAAAAACCACTAAGTGGCAAGGAAGAAACAGCGATAAGATATAATAAATCTTTCTCACGCTAAGAGAACGACACCCCATAATCCCCACCACTTCACCTTGGCTCCTACCATGTTTCTTGGAATCTCCTTTCCCGAGGAGTTCCCGGTGTATTGTAACAAAATACCACACATCAGCTTCCTATAAACCTCTTTGTTGTCCCTTTTATCACTCAGCCTTCAATCACCAATTTGCCCCAACCAATCTTTGCATGATCAAACGTTTCGGTTCTCCCATATTCTTAAGAGCTACTATTCGCTATTTCTGCGTCCCAACGCAAGGGTTTCCTTAAGACTTAAATTATAGTAAGTGACAAAAGACCAAATAATACTTACTAGTTTAGAAGAATGAGAACCATCTCCACTAATGCTAATTGTGGGAACTGTCACTTGTCAAAATTCATCCGGGTCCTTTCAGTTGGGTGGTGAGAGGGACTCTGCAAAAGCCTTCTCGAACCAGTAAAAGGGATTGGTTTATTCTGGAAGGTCGCCATGGAAACTCAGCGGATTAATCTAATTTACATTTATTTCCAAGATAAAGGCAAGGCACATAGGGCCCACGTGGGGAGAATGCCGTATACTGTCTGGATCACTCCTATCTTTCACAATATGGAAAAAATGGCCAAATTCGACATCCACTGCAATGCTGGTTTAATCACACACAAGGGGAGGAACTCAAGATCTTAAATGAAATGCTCAATGAAGATCTTGATCTTGGACATCTCACAGGGGTAGCACATGCCACGATGGTGGACAAAGGATGTTCAGTAGAGAAGTGATAAAAAGGAAATTTGAAAATGGAAATAGCAAGATTCGACTTGGAGAAAAAGGGCTGGTTGGATTTTCCACTTTCTAGACATACCTTTAGTCCTTAGTGACTTGCACATATATTGTGATGTCTGGTGAGGGACCAAACCAGCGATGACGAAACAAAGGGCTGACAACAAGTCAGTCAGAGGCAAGCACATCTGCCCGCTTAAGTAGCTGGAGTGGACTGAGACCGAATCAGGGCATTTTCAAGCGGCCTAGGATCACTCACGGACTACAGCATTGTCTGGAAAGATGCAAAAACACAGCCAGCAGATTTGTGGGGAAAGAGGTCTAAAGCTAGGAGTACCTAAAGCCTACCAAGAAGCCCATATAACCCCTGCGACCTGCCCTTCTTACCCTAAATAAGGTCTAGTTGTTAACAGATTATTTTCACCCCAGACCAGACATGCCAAACCCCCCAATGCTTTAAAGGTGGGAGTAAAAATGGCTGCTCTTCTAGTAAATATTTAATTTAATAACAGCTGGGTAGACGAGGCGATCTACAAACGTAAAAGCTCCCCCTGTTAAGAAGGTATTCACTCTCTTTCAGGCGTGAAGGCCTTGGCTAATAAGTCTATCGCCTCAACTAAACAGTTCTCCTTCTCTAACTGAGGTTTTAGAGCAGCGATACGGCTAGCTACAATGGTCTACCTAACTTATAGGTGGAGATGCTATGTGTACTAACTTGATGAATTAATGATGTAGTCTAGCCTAAATGAGAACTACTGGTCGTCTGTAATGACAGGCAACTCTACCCCTATGTAAGGTTACTTGATAATTCTACTTGCTACTACCCTAGTGCCCTGGTACTAAATTATTAGCCTAACCTACGCATTACAATTAATTAGAGACACAATCATTCCAGAATGTAGTACATAATAATGGAGGTTTATTGAACCTGAATTGTTAAAATATGTAAGATGAGGTAATGATGCATGAGAGTGATGATTGGTTAGTAATGTACCAGGATGGAAATTTAATGAGGTAATCTTGACATTTAGGTGAGGGTTAGTAGTACAACTTCTAAGGGTTAGAGGATTAGTCTACTGGCAGAGATAAGGCTGGCTACCTTCTCTGGGTAGGTGCCAGGATAACCCTGCAAATTAATGTGACACTGTACCTAGGGCACAGGTGCCGAGGAGAGCATGTGGCTCTTTGGTTAGTTCGTGAATTTGTTACATCCCTTCTTTGTCTTCTCATTTCTCCAGGGCCTGCCTACACCAGTCCTAGGAGTGGACGGAGGCACCAACTCTGGGCAAAGGCCAGAAACGCCATCGGGAGCAGAGGCAGTGGTAGCCCTAGGGACTACAGGCGAACACCCTACTTCAGCATCTGCAGCAATCATTGTAGAGGTGGAACCTACTGCAGGGGAGTCCCTCAATTCGGCTGCTGCGATAGTCGTCGTAAGGGTAAGACTCCAGGCTGACTCCTGGTCGGGCAGTTCCTGGTCGCCGAGAGAAGGTGTAACTATGAGGTCTGCTGGAGGTTCATCCTCGGCTGACAGAGGAGATGGTGAAGAAGAATCGTGGACTGGAGCTGGGCAATGGGCTGCGTTAAGCTCCATGCTTGTGGGAGGATCTCCTATAGGAGTATCCTTGATTAAGTTAGGAACAAAATCCAGATATAATGAATTTTTCTTACAGAAATTTTGTATGCCATTTCTATCTTAAATAGTGATTGTAGCAGATTAATTTTCTCAAACTACGATTAACTAATGCTTAAATATTTATTAAAGAATCCAGGTAAGTCAGTCCCCAGGTTACATCAGGTTTGGGTTAAGTCGTTCCAGACTTAAGGCGCTTAGCTCATCGTACTGTTAACCTTCTTTACGCTGTAACCCGGACTTACATCGCTTTTGTATTTATTGCCATTATAATTATGATGATTCGGGTTAATGCGATTTACAGCTTACAGCACCCTGCCGGGAATGGAGACTCCGCCGTAACCTGGGGACTGTATCTGGAAAAACTCTAAGGAATCAATCCCTCGAGTGCGTTTTAAATGTTTCTTATATTAGTTGAAAAGTGAAATTATGTAAATGATAAAGCCATGGATTATTGGTCACGAATAAATTAATTGAGCTTTTAGATATTTAGAATATATTTATCTTTGCTTTAATTATAAATAATGTTTACTGTTTACTCTTTCATGATGGAAATTATTTGTTATGTTAACGGCATTCTAAATATAATCTCCCCAGGATCATTCTGTTATAATTAATGAAACAAACGTTAATTTCCATTCCTCTCTCTCTCTCTCTCTCTCTCTCTCTCTTCTCCTCTCTCTCTCTCTCTCTCACAATAGTTACTAAAACATTAACTAGAATAGTTAATTTAAAGTGTGCATGAACTACTGGCTAAATGCGTGAGACAGAGAGAGAGAGAGAGAGAGAGAGAGAGAGAGAGGGGGGGGGGAGGGGGGGGGGGGGCGTTTAATGTTTATTATAAGTTGTATATGGATAATTTTTTATTAATGAAGGGGGTAATGGACACTCAAAAGTTTTTATTTACCTTTTTAATGACCCTTTTTTTTATATACTAGCATGAAATAGTAAATGTGCTGGAGTTAACTTCGTTGAAGAAAAAGACTGCGCACTTCGATAGTGGAAATTATGTTTGTAGGCGTAATTTCTGTTGAAATCATCAGTACTGCTACATTTCACGTCGACCGCTCCCTTTTATATAACCAATTTTTTTCTTTCACTTTTTTTTCTATTCTTTGTGCATTTATCTTCTTCAAGATGTTGTCAAGGGACAGAATCTATGTAAATCTACGAGAATGATAAGCTTAATAAGATTACATATTCTTTTTAACTGTTCTTATCCTATAAAGCTCGTTTTAAAAATATCCCTTTTTATTTTGGCTCCTGCTCTTTGCTACAAAGAAATAGTCATGTTCTCACGTCACCCTTTCCCAAATTCCTCCTTGATATCCCCAGCGTTTGACGTAAACAGAGCGGGAAAGATGTCAGGAATTACTCGAAGACCCAAGAGAATAATAAAAATAGTGGAACGAAGAAGGAATTCACCCTTTCTTTGGACTAATTCGGTCTAGCTTTAACCCCATGAGACGTAACCTCTTGATCTGGAAACATTCATGGTGACCCTTCTGTCCATGCAGATACCTTAGGGTCAACGAGTATCACGTCTTGACTCCATCAGTGGCCCAGAAATGTGAGAGACAGGTTATATCTGATTGAAATTCTCAACCTTAGCTCTTTGACGCGATGAGATATTAAGCGACTTAGCTCTCGTTTCTTTCTTTTTTTATTTTTTCTTTATGAGTATTTTTCTATGTAGAATGGTTCAGAGACATCCTCCACATCTTCAGTAATATTAGTAATGCATCAATAAACAGAAAATTTTATTTTAAATGCAATGATTGATGACTCGGGATGGTAGCCCGTGATACCTCCAATCTCGTCAGGGAAATTCTGATTACAGCGTCGTTTTTCATTTATGTCGTCCTAAATAACTTCAGTTAGACACTTGCACGGTTGCAGCGTGATTGCCGAAATGTACGTTGCGTATGTGAAGCTATGTGACCCTAAAGCTTAAGTCTGACGTTCTGAGATGAGTGTCACGGCGTATATGACGATCGCGAATGATCTGGGTTTTCTCCATTTGCAAGCTTATATTTTGTTTTTAATGTTCATTCTTCAATCTCTGGAGACTGAACAGATCTCGTTTTCTTTTTCGTTACCAGGAAACTGTTATTTTCAGTGTGAATAACCCTAGAACCGAGGCATTATTCCTTTTCAATAACTCAACAACGCTTAATTAAATCTGCCATATACTGAGATATGTAGAGAAATTCATCAGTTCAACACTTTGAAACCATAATCTAACCCTTCACTACTAAGTGGCCTTAGGAAAGCAGCCTGTGAATGCCATATTACATTTAGGCTCAAATAAACAATCTGGGAAGGCGTCATATTTAGTTTCTGTAGCTATTTTATCTTGAAAAGATTGATTATGATTGAAAGGCTTAAAATTAAATTTTTGTAAGCTTTCCTTTTTTAATATTCCCTTCCAAACTTGGAAAAATATTTTCCACATAATAGTTGACTATTTGATTAAGATATATGCAAAGCACAATGACGAAAATCCACTTTCTTAGTTATCAGTTTAAAAAAAAGACAATAAATGCATCGATTTTATTAAAGACATTCTTCTAACAGAGATTAATATTGAAGACACAGTATCAGAAGAAATAAATTAAGAAGGAAATTAAATGATGTCTAATAAAATATCACCGACATTCACTGCTACCACCCAGATCTGAATCCTTGATATATAAATAATTTAATGAATGAAAGTATTTGCAGTGTCCGCTACTATTTTATTAATTTGCTAAGGTAACTTTTGTCCACGTATCAAACGCTCTCTTTATGACTTATATAAAAATCTCGTGCACCTATGGGCTAAAATGTCCTTTATAATCGGTGAAAAAACTAAGTATATTGTAGCTTGTCAATAATCATTGCTGATGATATGATAACAACTCGTTCAAACATTTATAGTCCTCATATGTCTGTTAGACAAAAATTGTTAGCAAACAGTATCGTGCTATTATCATAAGGCAGTAATCTTCTTCACAAAATATACAGTACTAATTGAATTTTAAAAATTAGTTTTTATTTATCGTTAGTTTCTTAGTTATTAAATATAATCACGCGCTTTTATGATGAAAAATAATCATATATCAAGCACATTTTCGTTCGAATAAATTCTTAATTGCGCCCTTTATTTTTGAGTTTCCATCTTCTTCAAAGCCCCAATTGTAGTTTGAAAGATCACATGAGGGATTTCGTTCCCCAAACGGCCTGAAAGGGATAGCTGTATATTTGTGAGGGTTTGTTTCACGAAAGAAAGACTCACTGAGAGAGTAAACTAATAAGGTGCCTACCTCCATTTCACGTACCTAAAGAGGAAACTGAAATTTTTTTAGTAGCTACATATTCAGGGCCTGATTGTTTCATTAACTCACATCTCGCTTCGCGGATTGAATAAGGTAGTTGCTATTACTCTATTATAATTTTCCCCTTTTTATTGATATTTTTACTGACCCGAATCAATGAATTAGAAATTTACTTCTATAGTAGCATGTTACATACGGATAATAAAATGTGTGTCTTATGTCTACGAGTTTTCATAGTGTGGTCATGAATATAAATAATACCTTGAGTCAAACTTCTGGACAGCGCAAACACAAGACCACAGGGAAAGAAATTGTTTATGAATGGAAGCTTATTACGATTAAAAGCAATTGAGAAAAATAAGGTGTAAATTTAGAAAGAGAGAGAGAGAGAGAGAGAGAGAGAGAGAGAGAGAGAGAGAGAGAGAGAGAGAGAGAGAGAGAGGAGAGGTATCTTTATTACTATACCTGAATTTAACAGGAATTTCAATAAATCCTGAATATCAAGTAACTTTTTCCTCTGAGAACAGAGTATTTCAATAATTTGCGGCTATTGTTACAGTATTTCGATCTGAAATAATTATATTAAAAAGATAAAAAATTGATGTTGAATCATTTCCTAACGTGTGGCTGCTAATTGTTATTATTATTTTTTCTTTACAGATATGACTTGAGGTTTCAGTTAATATTTAATTCTTTAGATTTAAAACTTATAGCTTCAAATGTGCTATAAGCCTTATAGCATTAAATTCACGAGAATAACATTTTAAGAGAATATCGATTTTTCCCACATTAATTTTCCTTCTTTATTTTGAAAAGGCATGTTTTAAGCTTAGAGGAACGTCGACAAATCCTTGTCAGAATGCTTAGTTTACTGAAGGACACAGACTCTATATTGGAAAGTTTTATTAACCCATATGCATTTAGAGTTCATTAGTTAATCAGTAGCACTGACTATACTTTTGGTGGAAAGTTTCACTTATAAAAAGCAAGTATTTCTGTATTTGTTAGTGAGTCAGAGACAAGTGAATGTCATATCTTTAATGTGAACTGATATCTTTCTGGATGCAATATGAAAAGAGGTGAGCCACAAATTGTGATAAGCAAGGGAAAGATCACGGTCTATAGAAATGATCTGCAAGTGAAACATGGATGTTGAATGGAAACGTAAGACGGTTTCGCATATGACGAAAATGGAGGACGATAGGTCTGCTCAGAGGAGCTCCATAATTCGAAAGTGTTGCAGGAAATCCTGAAAAATGCTGGAAAACTGTGAAGGAGTGTGAATATATAAATCTGGAATATAAAATTCAGTCCAAAGACCAAGCGTTATAACCTATGAGGTCATTTAGCGCTGAGAAAGAAGTTGCAGTTTGAGACTGAACGGGCGCTGCAAAAAACCTTAGGAAATGCCTACATTGCACCAAAAGAGGTGCACTCATGCACTGACTCCCTACGGGGTGAGTATGAATGCGCAGAGTTCAGCATAAAACTGATAATCTCTCTTCGTAGACATATGGCAGAGCACATCTCTGGATAATGGTTTACATTGTTCTTAACTCCACTTGTATATTGACCACAGTCTTTGACGTGGGCATGTTAGCATCTGTGTAACTATGTTTCATCGAAACTGCTGATGCTTTATATGATTATTAGTGCATAACGGATATGGTCTCCAATTCTTATATACAAATGCATCGTTTAGAGCATTCAAAAATAAATTCCAGTTTCATTTAGCCTTTTAATTCATGTTCAGCAGTCAGCTTTTGATTGATCCACTCCTCCCAAACCATCATTGTACTTTTCAACAGTCTGAGGCTGTGAAATCATTCTATTCATATCCACAAGCATTTCTTCGTATTGTGGCTACAAATCTATCATTCCATCCCATCATTTGTATATCTCCGTCAGATCTGGAATCACATGGCCTCCTGCTGCGTTTCTTCATTTCGGCAACACTTTTGACTGAGTACCCTTTCAGATGACTGTCTCTAATGGTTCCAGTGGTTCCGTATTCAAGCAATTTCGAGTATGACATTATATTATAAAAGTTTAAAAAAATATCTAAAATATATAATAATATAAGAAGGATGATGTTCACAGATTTTTTAGACAGTCTATTACAACAAGTGTTACCAAGTGATTATCCTTGCTGTGACTGACATTTCTCCCTTCATTAATGATAACTTTAAAGGGCATTCATATGAACTGGCAATACCCCAACATTTGTAGCCAAATCTATTTGGCTTCCTTCTAATGTACTGCTTACTTGAATGCTATCTAAATACGGTACCTTGGACACATCAGTTCTTAGATACTCACGAAGTACAATCGTGAGTAAAGATCAGTTTAGAATTTCACAAAATAGAGTCCAGTGGTTCCCAAAATTTTTCTGTCATTTCCCCCTGCACCCAGTTCAACTATCCAGATTTTCCCCTTCATGTGCATAAGGGAAAGAGTAATTAAAACATACTGACTATTTACTCATCTATTTTTCAAATGTACAAATGTACTGATAAACATATAGTTACATAGAAAAGTGGATAGAGAGCGGTTAGTAACAACTAACCGATAGCCATAAAGAGCGGTTAGCAACAAATAAAAGGACTTTTGTTTGCTCTTCTACTTTAGAATTAAATTAGTGAGATTTTTTTAGTTAGTAGTTAGTGTAATTATTTCCCCCCCTGTATCTTCAAATTTTCCACCAGGGGGAAATTTCCCCCAGTTTGGGAACCACTGGAATAGAATAACTTTAGCCAAGTTGATTAATCAAAGACCTTGATCATCTGTCATATGAATAATTTGTTTTATGTTCTGAAATCGATTGGGACTCAGTTTCTGGAAATGCAGGTCAAGATAAATCAGATGCTCTACTCCAATATTCTCTATCACCTGTTCGGGCATTGTAACCAGGAAGAAATGAAAGGCCAAGAAAATTGTACATTTCTCCTTTCATTAAGTGAAATTATAACATCATGTGCTTTATTTAGGCATGCTTATTTTTCCCTCACACCAACTAAGTTAGTTTATTAAAGAACACAATGTCAAAAACTGCCCCATTCAGATGCACTTTCATTTTTGTCTTGAGTGAGGTCAGGCTGAGGGGTTACACAAGTGTGTTTCCTAATTGTACAATCCTTTTATCAAATTAGTGTAGGCCCAGACCTATAACCATGAAATAATGATAGTTGTCATGCTGGTCACATCGCACACAAAAAATTACTAATTTCTACAAAAAAAACAAGTACAAATTTTTTATAATATATGTTGAAAATAAGTCAACATCTTTTCAAAATATTCCTGCTAGGCGAGAACTCTTATGAAAATATTGCTCTCAGCAAGCGCTGAAGAATACCCCTCTCAACAAACCATTGAACCGAATAAAATGCTAGAACAAATCTCTACTATATTTCTTGGTCAACATCACTGTTCGCTGAGTTACCTACTTTTGCTGAATGACTACATTTGTGGCCATGAATATTAAAATTTACTAGAATCGTAGAGGGCTCTAAGTGTTGATAGGCTTACTACTGTATCCTCTCCTACATCATTCAGGATGACACTGATCGAATGGGAGGGATGTCCAAAAGTCACTTTATAGCCAAGTTGCACTCGTTAAAATAAGATGTAGTAACCTCAGGGAATTAATTACCCAGGAAAGCATCATCTTTCCTCCGAAGCATAATTAAGGCGCTGAATAGGAAAATTAAATACATTTTGCTTTTGGAAGTAGTATATATTCTAAAATAAGAATATCTGTGAATAGTTTCCAAGACGTTATATTTCTCCGTTTGTTTGACTGGTTAATATACAACTTAATTTCAAGACGAAGCCTAAATCTAAAAGAGTCGTAGGTAAGATACAACATTTCAAGGTATTAACAACAGCCATGGATAGTAAACTTTCTTTTTTCATTTTCTCAGTAAGTTTTTCATAAGAATTTTTGGTAATGAAGGTTTCATCAAAAAGCAATAGACTGGGCATCTAAATGTTCGTTATAATTGCTCATCTTTTTTCTAAATTCAGACTAATAACTGAATGTCTGGGTACAAGTATTCTATTGACATGACGTTCTCTTAAACTAAAACCCGGAGGACAAAATTGTTCATTTCAGAAATTCAGACAGCATCACAAGCAGTTATTCTATTTCAGTCATTAATAGCAGTGATAATGATCACGCAAATGCATGAAAGTTGACTGGGAAATATTAGAACATATATACATACATACTATATATATATATATATATATATATATATATATATATATATATATATATATATATGTATATATTATATATATAGATATATATATATATTTACATGTATATATATATATTATATATATATCTATATATATTTATGTATATATATATAATGTATATATATTATATTATTATATATATATATTATATCCTTAATATACCTACATATATAATATGTGCCGCTAATAGTCTATATATATATATATATATATATATATATATAATATATATAATAAATATATAATATATATATTTACATGTATATATATATATATATATGATATATATATATATATATATATATATATCACTCACTTACTATATATATAGAAAAGTCTTTGATTGGTAATTGGAAAATAAATAAGTAATTTTCTGTTTCCTTAACAAGAACAGCACTGATCTCTCTAACAAGTTTAGAAGCCTTGCTGTCTTGTTTGTCAAGTGGATATAAACATGCAATTATTGGGGACAGCATTTTCTTCCTATTTTCCAATATTTTGGCATCTCTTTGTCGAGACGAACAGCTTCTTCAAATGTCAATAGGTTTTCTCAAGGTAAAAAATCTCCAAAGTACCTGCAGCTAAATTTCCGGGATTCCTTTTTCTCATCTTCACTTAGATCTAACCCTCCTTTCCCATCAATCTCCAAGGATGGAATGGACTTGACTATAGCATGAAGATTTCCGCTAACATTTTTGTCTAATGAATTTGAAGACAACTCCTTCTCGAAAACAAAGAAAGCATTGCCTCCATATGTAATTCCTGTTACAACATGCGTGGCGGTACCATGATCAAAAACTTATGGGTGCTCAGTCTTTCGCTTCCCTAACTGTTCCATCGTCATTATTTCACTTTAAGTTTTGTATTTGTAGTTCAAGGTTATCTTTTTCTCGTGGTTTGAAGATTTTTTGTTGTCAAGGTATTTCCCAGAGCCAGACACACCCATCATCATTCTAAGAAAGTCAAAGTTGGCATCCACTCCAAAAGACTTTTCTTCAAATGTATCAGATGTACTGATTTCTAACTGAACTGATTCAAGTTTTTGTACCTTATTTCCATCCAGAGTATTTTGGCTCATCAATGCAATCGTCTGTACAATTGGGTCAGATTGGATGGAAAGAAGTTCTTTACTAAGTCTTTCCGCCATCTTGATAAGTATCACTTTCTGTGTAGAGTGTTATCCAAGCTGTAATCTCATTACCTGTAAAGGAAGGAAAAATTGTATTTCTTAATTGAGGAAAACTATCTTACAGGAAAACTATTTAAATTCAATTTAGCAAAGCCTGCATGCATTCGTAATTTGAGCTCAAATTATATATCCAATCACATATGCGACAAAACACGAAAAATAACTAAGGCCTGATTATTCGTTTCACAGATTTGCAAAGAAAGACTCGACTTCCATAAATAGCTAAGCAAACGTACATGAGATGCCATCTTTAACACTGTAAATGTTATCTAAAGTATATAAATGAAAATTTATTCAGGAAATGGGAAAATACGATTCAAAAACTCTGGAATAATTATACTTTATCAGAAAACCTGATAAAGTATAATTATCTGTGTTTAAATACATAAACAAATACGAAAGTGCAAAACTAAGTGAGCCTTGAAAGCTAATGTCTAATAGGGAAAATGCGTTATAAAAGTAAGCAATAGGATCAATGTTATGGAACTTAAACCAACAAATTAGAATATTAAAAGTGTAGGGAATTAAGGTTTATTGCTATAGATTTTCTACTAATACCAAACATAAACTAGGATGTCTATACAACCTATGGTTGCCTTGGTACAAATGCCCAAAAAGTCTCCGATTAATTGGAAAATCTTTAATTATTATGCATTATTTATATTAACTTTTTCATGGCACCAGGATGTCAGTACTAAGAAAATTATTACTGAACCAGCAATAGTCATTCATTAACTCAAATATAATACAAATCGATAGTAATTATATGTGAAGTTATTCTTTGAAACTTGATTAACATGCACTGTTTTCGATCAACATATGTGACAATCATAACCATTTGATCGTCAAGAATTAATTCTCTTTAGTTCACACTGACAGGTTGAATGAGATACGGATTTTTGCAAGAAGATATGTATGGATATTGCCTTGTCAATTTGCGCTTAGGGCCTCTAGCAATAAAGCCATCTCATAACCCTAGTCTAACACTATTGTTGTCATGTAGTTTCTACATTCTTTGGTAAAACATTTCGTCTAGTGTATTGTTGTAGTGTTATCAGGTCGTGTTGCAGTGCTATTCCGTTGTTGTTCCTGTGACCTAATGTGCGTTTGTTGAACCTAAGCTAAGCAAAGAGGAAGGTTAGACTAGTGTTTTGGGAGAGGTTTATCACGTCAAGGCCTTTTGCCCAAGATCAAAATACATTGTGAGATAATTGTTTGACTGGGCAATTCATATACATAGCGTAGAAATCCGTATCTCATAATTATAACGCAGGAAGTGAAGAAGTTGTGCTAAAACCCAGAATCTCTTAATCGGAACTGATTAATGCATAGGTGGTAACTGCAGCCTCATAAGTTTACATAGATACACAAAAGGGCAACAATAAGTTTGTTAGAGGAGCACAAAGATGCTTACCCCTGGGATGGAACAATGATTCCTCTCTGGTGAGCAGAGGTTTATGAGAACTGATCTAGAGACACATCCACAGATGCACAAATGCAAAAGTGAACACCCACGCACAAATCGTATATATATACATATATATATATAGTATATATCTATATTATATATATTATAATATATATATTATATTTATAATACTATATATATATAATGTATATATATAGTATATATATAATATATTATTATAATTATGATATATATATATATGGTATATATATATATATATATATATATATATATATATATATTATATATATATATTATTATATATATATATATATACATTTATATTTATTTAAAATATATAATGTATGTCTGTATATATATATATATATATATATATATATATATATATATATATATATATATATATATATATATATATATACATTA
Source organism: Macrobrachium nipponense (assembly GCF_015104395.2). Classification (NCBI taxonomy): domain Eukaryota; kingdom Metazoa; phylum Arthropoda; class Malacostraca; order Decapoda; family Palaemonidae; genus Macrobrachium; species Macrobrachium nipponense. The sequence goes on from NC_061107.1 coordinate 95,663,704, forward strand.
TAGATATATATATATATCATATATATATATATATACTATATATAGATGATATAGATATATATAGATTATATATAAATAATATATAATATATATATATAATAGTATATATATAATATATATATATATATATATATATATATATATATATATAATATATATATATATATATATATATATATACACATACATACTGGCTGCGTGTGTCTGCATATCATTTATGATAACATACGTATTTCCATAGGAAGGATTGGGTTTTCAAGGGTACATCCTCTTGGTTTCTCAGCAGGTTGATTTTTCTTGACCCTTGACCTCTGTAGAAGCTCAGCTGGCAGGACTGGTAGGCAATACGCCTGTGGATACTGAAACTATTGACAAAGGTAGAAGCCTTTCATCCCTCAGAGTTCTTCTTTGGAGCACTGATGTGATTTTGAGAACTGTCTCATTTCTTTCAATGCCTCCTTCGGCATTTTTTTATAGCATGAAATATTTCAGGAGAATGTATAAAACACCTCTACGGAAAGAGAATCTTCTGTTGTTCTACCAAACCCCGTTGTACATAGGATATTAGTGCTTAGATAAGAATTTCCTTGGTTGTCTGAAGATGACTTAATGTTTCTTTCGTTTATCTGTTTGCTGTATAATGTATTTTTCAGCTCTTGGTTGAGACGGCATTGCACAGATGATGATTTATGAAATCAAATTATTAAATAGAACAGATAAGTGGTAAACATGTTTGAGTAAGGTTATGCCCTTTCATTCCCTTGTTCATTTCCTTTATGATATGAATGTTCTCTTTATAAAAAGCACTGATTTTGCTTCATTAGTAGCGTCATTTTGCAGAGTGGATCGGACCACGGTCTAGGTATATTAGGTCTGACGACGAGCAGGCTACCTGGCTCGCAGTAGGGTACATGACGTCGCGCGAAAGACTTTTTCCTTGTGAGCCAGGTATATAGACATAAGTTTTGTCAATAATGAAAAGAAAGCTGAAACTTTTACTGTAGAAGATAGGCTACCCGTAATATCTTGTGATGAAATGAAAATTGCAAAACACTGAAATTATGATAAAGGGACATATAGATTTAAAAAACCTTATGGAAAAGTTCAGATTATCATGCTGAGGGGTCTGACTGCTAAATGGAAACAACCCACCTTTTATGATTTCGACAAATCATGTGTCCATGAGATGGTGATAGGAATGACTGTGAGAGTAGAGAATGCAGGCTACCCCGTAATTGCATATTATTTTCTTGATCTAGTGTCGAATAATCGTAAATTATGGCAGGCTTTTGAGATAGACTCAATAAAATTAAAGCAAGTTGCAATAAAAAAAACCATGTCATGATCGGGAAATACCGTATTTCCCGATGCCCCACATATAAAACTGACAAGAAATCGTTTTATAACCAGAGGGTTTTGTTTTGACGAATGAATACTGATTTCTGATTCTTGTATGAGGGAAAAGTCAAGTGAGGCACGCACAGAATATGGTATATCTAGCTCACAAGATTAGGTACGATCTGGAAGGTTACTGTGAAATTTATCTTTTTGACAAATGACTGTTTTGATCTCATGAATTCATCATGCATGACTGGAGATGTAAAATCAAGGAATGCATATGAAACTGACTGAGGTAACCAGAAAACTCTTCTACGTAAAATTATCGATGTAATGACAAAAATAAGAGTATGCAACGCAAGATCAAGCACACATTACAATTTCCAATCGTGTCATTCGTGAGTGGGTCTATATGACATGTTAATAAAAAAAAAAAGCTATAATGTAGAATATATGTATTAACATGATAATTGAATCAAGACCCACTAGAAAAAATTTTGGGTGTTGCAGACAGATGAGTGGATTGCATGATCACCCAGGTGCTGTTAACTATAAAGATAGAATTAGAAAGCTGCTTCTCGGTAAGAACATTGCACCAATCAGCGATAAAACAAAACAAAAAATAAAAAGAATGAAAATAACCATTGCTTATCAGCTGAGTTTGTGCCGATGAAATGCATCGAGCAAAGCCAAATCCAATAATGAGCGTAAATTGAGTTAGAATTTGCAACATATACAATATATACTTGGATCTATAATTTGAGACTAATACAAACAACACTCCAGAGGATATGTCCAGTTTTTCAGCTGATCCAAATAATTTGAAGTCAATATCTGATGTAATTGAAGAAGAATCTTTGATCTCAAAGTGACTAAAGGTTCTGGATCAATAAAATTGACAAGAGTCAACTCTATATGGCGTCTGAACATTTTTATTTACAAATAAGCTTTATGAGAGATGTATGCATTTTATTTACAAATAAGCCTTATGAGAGATGTATCCAAATCCATTCCCGTGTAAGAATGCTTGCCTGTGAAATGAAAGCTACTGGTGTTGATCCGCAGTGAAGTAATTTAATTTTTTGCTAAATTTTGCGTCTTTAAGGATGAGATGCCTAAACAAGAAAATCGAGATGAAAAAAGAGTAAATCGTGCAATAAAATAATAAAAAAAAAATAGAAGATAAATTTTTTGTTTTCTTTACTTATTTCATGAAACATATTTTTCTGTTGAATAAATGTTTCGGTGTTTTTAAGGAATTTGATATTTAACTACCCTTATTTCTGAAAAAATAAGAATATAATAAGAAACTGGCAACCAACATGAAAATATGTCAACACTCATTCTTTCGTGTGACGTCATGCGTAGGGCGCTCTCATTTTGGTAAACAACTCAGCAGACCTCATATACCTCGACCGTGCATCGGACCATCCGTCATGAATACTGTATTTGACTTCTGGAGATTACTTGTAATATGATTTTTCATATCGAGTGAATTACTTTTCTTTTATTCACATTTAGTATGGCTAGGAATGACCTTTATATTTTTAGTATTTGTCAAAATATTATTGTCAGTAAAATAACACATGATTTACACCTTGGGCAATACTTTTTACTACGAAAGTAAACTAAACTGAAAGTTTTTTCTTCAGCAAACTTATTTCAAACGTGAACAGCAGAAATCATATCTCTCTCTCTCTCTCTCTCTCTCTCTCTCTCTCTCTCTCTCTCTCTCTCTCTCGTTAACTGTTGTTAAACCCTTATGATATTGAATCATGTCCACATCGAATTCAGTACGGGTAACTCTCATCCGTATTTTGCTGCCATACAGCGCAACTTTGGCATTGCAGTTGTCACTTCCAACAGGAATTTCACTGATTTACGTAGGTACTTTATTCTATAATCAGCCGTAACAGCTGCCAAATCTCCGTGGTACTAAAGATCATAATTTTATAAATGAAAATAGGATCGTTAAGTGCTGACACATTGAAATCTGCAAGCGTCTGTCAGTAGTTGGAGCACAAAGAGTATTGATTCTAAGAGCACCGTCTCGGGCTTGTCCCAGAGCATAAAAGCTGTTGTAAATTTATTTGTACATATACATTTTCTAACCTTTAACGAAGTCACTGCTAAGAGCTACAAAATAACTATACCCCATTTCCTTTAGTATAAGCTCTGCAGAAAAATTAATATTATATTTGAATAACTTGATTAACTTTACTTACCATTTAAAATATTTGATAGATAGATTTAATAAATAGATTCAACTGTCCCTTCAAATTATTTAAGAAATTATTTAATTGATTTAGGGAGTGATAAGAACCATTGATCTGACATAGGCCTTTTCAGGGGGTAGCATAGGCCGAGCACAGGTTTTTGAGGCCTTGTTCAAACAGACGACAGGGGAAAAGACGGGCGACAACTTGCGTCGTCAACTTCGTCTTAAGTTTGATTTACATTGTGTAGGGTTTTAGAAAATTAATAACCCATAAGATAATTGGTTTGTATGATCTCTTTTCCTGTTTGTACCTATCCTATCCCATATTTCCTATCCAAATCCTTATCTACAACCAAAACTTTTAACGGCCATTCACTGATCTGTCGGCGGAAAAATTCGTTAAGTACCTAAAATAACATTTCTTGTTAACTTACCAATTTATTTCCACGAATGTAATTAGAGGTCGCTGGGTTTGCTGATTAAATATATAGGATATGTTTTTTTTTTAGTTTAGAATTAAGAGGTGTGTGTCCAAACTAGGTTAACTTAAAGGGAGGTCAACATACTAAATTTCCACAAAGGCTAGACCGCCATTATTGGACGGCTGATTTGAACCAACGGTCATTTCGTTAGGAAGTGGTTTCGTCTTTTAACGTTTAACTTACGTATTTAACTTAACTTACTTATTTAAGACGTAATGCACTGTTTTTCTTTACCTTAACTAAATTTTGAGCCCTTTTACGTAGTTAGGCTATTGTAATATTGGAGTTTGTGAGAATTAATTAGGCATAGACTCAGATTGAACAATTTTACAGGGGCTTATATAATTACATGGGCGTAGTATAAAATTTAGTCAAGATTAGGTCTGTCTGTTTATTTAGCATTACTATTTGGGATTAGTTTACCTTAATTTTACTTTAACCAGGTCGGAACTTATTAGAATTCTGGGACCAAACTGAACTGCCACTGGGAATTTTACGGCCTTGGTTTGATTTATTCATAGTCCCTATTAGATTAATTGCATTTACCTAAATTACTCTTACCTGAATTTAACTAGCTTACTTAAACATACACAGCAATTATTAATCCTTTGGATTTTCTGGCATAGTTCTGAAAACGTTAGGCACACGGAAGAATTGTGTGCTTAACAGCCCGTTTTATACCATTTACTAAATTACTAGAGAACACTCAGTGGAAGGAATTACCCTCGTAATTTTATAGAGTATTTTCCTTCAATCTTCCCACTGAGTGAAACAAATTTCCCACAAAGGAAGATTGGCATCCTCAGCGGGATGTTTTAGGGCCTGTGTTGTTGTCCAGGGATTTTTTGCTTTGTTACATTTTAAACTCATAAAATGTCTGTGACACAATTAGCATATTCCCTCCAACTCTATGAGGAAACCTGCAAGGATCTATGCGAAAGCGCTGCCGACCTGATTCAAAGGGCAAGTGATGTTGAGTCCTAGACCTTGGAGTATGAAGAACTCAACTTTAAGTACTTAGTTCAACTAGGAGAAGAAGGGTTCTCTGAGCAAGACCCTGATAGAACACAGCTCACTGCAAACCGGCGTCATGCCAACCAAGTAATCATACAGAGCACTGAAGTTTTGGAGAAACTAAAGATCATTTGCATGGAAGCCAAACCCAAGAGTATTGCAACAGAGTTTAGGCCATTGCATAAGGTTAAATTGCCGTCTTTATCACTACCAGAATTTGAAGGGATCGATGGAGAATGGCCTCCCTTTTGGGATGTTTTCGAGTCTAATGTTCACTCTCGTCCAGACTTGAGAGCTGTTGACAAATTTAATTACCCGAAAGGATGTTTGAAGGGTGAAGCTCTAGCGCTGATTAAAAATATCCTTGTCACGAATGAAAACTATTTAGACGCCATTGACATGTTGAAGAAAACTTATGCTGATCCAGAGAAAATAACCTCGTCTCTAATTTGCCAAGTAGCAGGCCTGCCTAAACCTTCTGCAGATCTGGATTCACTATGTGGCTTCCGGGCTAAACTTGAACAATATGTTAGAGGCATAGAAAGAAACAAACCTAATTCGGATCACTGTACCTAGATACTTGGTCCTTTAGTTTTCCAAAAACTACCTGGCAAAGTGAAAGAACAAATCCAAAACAAGTGTGGACGGGACTACCCCTCACTCCTAAATATTAGAGAGGGGCTAGGAATGATAATCCTGACCTTGCCTTCTTTGGATTTTGAACCCAGGGATAAGAACAAGGATTACTCCCATAGAAAACCCAAGCATAACCAAAGTTCTAATAGACCAAAACTCAGGTTACTTCTTACACCCCTAAGAAACATGATGTTACGAATTTGAGTATTTCTGTCACTCCAGGTCAGCCTAATAAGACCGCTAGAACTCAAAGTTGTGTATTCTGTGATAGACCAGAACATAAAGCCTACCAGTGTGACATTTACAAGACCACACAAGAGCGCATTTCAAGACTTACCGCACAAAATCGTTGTGTGAAATGCACTTCACCTAACCATAAGACAACCGATTGTCTTGTAAAGTTCCACAAATGTCTGTCATGTAAAACTGGACTACACCATTCAGCATTGTGCCCTGATTCCTCAACTGAGGTCTCTGCTGTGAACTATTGTGGAGACAATGACAGTGACAAAGACTTAAAGTCGCAAACAAGTGGAATTCTCCCTACCGGCTTAATGAAAGTGGTGTGTCCGCCCTCAGGTAACACCAAGGAACTTAGATCACTGTTTGATTCTGGGGCACAATGCACCTTCATCACACAAGAGGCAGTGAAAGAGAGTAAACTTGTATGAGACAATCCTCTCCAACTGAGCATCAGTGGGTTCTGGGATACCAAAGAACCTAGAGAATATAGTACAGTCACTGTACCTGTCAGGATAAACGATGACAGCCTTGTAACTTTAAAGGCTATTGTCGTACCTAAACTACCTCAGAGCGCTAGGCCTCGTGGACTCTGCAAGATAGTCTCTGAACTGAAGAGCCAGAAGGTCACCCTAGCTGATCCTAACTTGTCAAGTAGTCAGATTGACCAGGTGAAGCTGCTGTTGGCATAGATCACTACTTTGACTTCATCCATTCTCCACAAGCAAACGGAGTGAACCTGATTGAGTCCTCCTTAGGATATCTGGTCGCTGGTAAACTGCCTGGTAATGACACCCCAATCAGTACTCATTCTGTAACTGTAATGAGACTGGCAGTTGATGAACCTTCCAAAGCTGCTCAGAGATACCACTTGAGATGTCTGATAACAAATTTGCTGAAGACCCCATCCAACAGCTTTGGACCCTAGAATCAGTCGGAATTGTTGATCAAGATATGTCACCTGAGGATAAGTTCGTACTGGAAGAATTCAAGAATTCCATCAATATGGTTGAAGGACGATATGAGGTATCTCTCCCCTGGAAAGTCGATAAAAAACAACTCCCTATCAACTTAGCACTCTCGAGGAAAAGACTGAACAGTACTATTCACAAGCTGAAACAAACTAATAAATATCTGGAAATTTATGACCAGATCATCAAAGAACAACTGTCTCTCGGCTTCATTGAAACAGTGCCAGAAGAAGACCACAAGTTGACAAATGTCCATTATTTACCCAGTTTACCTGTGATTAAGGATTCAACTACGATGCCCATTCATATTGTGTTTAATGCAAGTGCCCGGATGGACAAGCAAGCCCCTAGTCTGAATGATTGTTTATACTCTGGCCCATCCTTGACTAGTCATCTAACCAACTTGTTGTTGAAATTCCGTCTCGACCCATTTGCGGTATCGGCAGACATCAGCAAAGCCTACTTACGGGTAGGTCTCCAACCTAGAGATCGTGATTATACACGTTTCATCTGGCTAAAAGATCTTAACAGTGAAAAGGACCTTCAAGCCTATAGGTTTAGATCAGTTCTCTTTGGAGCCACCTGCTCGCCTTTTCTACTCCAGTCAACCTTGCAACATCACTTTGAAACCTACCCCACTTCACCTGAAGTTAGTTTCCTCATGACCAAATTTTATGTGGACAACTTAATTGGTTCCTTACCTACAACAGTCAGCCTCTACAGCCTTTACAAGGTTGCAAAGGAAGTCTTGTCAGATACCGGAATGCCTTTAAGAGAATGGATCAGTAATGACCCAACCTTCAACGAAATGATAAAACAAGAAGGTGATGGAACAACAGAAGGCTCAGATCTTGTCAAAGTTCTAGGACTTCATTGGAACTACAAGACTGACCACTTAAGCATAAAACCCCCAACCTTTGAGGAAGCTCCACTTACCAAACGGCTACTTTTGAGCAACCTTTCAAAAGTATTTGACCCTCTAGGATTGTTCCCATAGTTGTACAAGCCAAAGTTCTTATGCAAAAGATCTGGAAACTATCTAAAAGGTGGGATGATGTTTTCCCACCAGAACTTCAAGAAGAGTGGTCAAAGATCAAGAAAGACCTTGAGAACATATCATACCAGGAATTCCCACGCTTCACAGCCAACAGAGGGGCCAACTACTCTCTTCACGCATTCTGTGATGCTAGTGAAAAGGCCTATGGGGCTGCAGCCTATTTGATGGACCAACACGCAGGTGGAAACCTGGTTTTCTCTAAAGCAAGAGTTGCCCCTCTCCAAAAGAAGAGCATACCACAACTTGAGCTGACTGCCAACTATAGTGCAGTCAAAATAGCTGACTACCTCAGAACCGTTTTCACTACCGATGGTGTCAAGATTACTGACACTGTCATATGGTCTGACAGTAAAGTTGCCCTACACTGGATTCAGAACAACAAATCTAAAAACGTCTATGTCCGCAACAGGGTGAATGAGATAAGTCAGGTCACTGAAGTGATGTACCTCTATGTACCAGGTGAAGAAAACCCAGCAGACCTTGTCTGTAGAGGAATTTCCATGCGGCAGTTTAAGAAAAGTCAAATTTGGTTCCATGGCCCAAGTTGGCTCCCGAACCCAGAGATGTGGCCAGAGCAGGCAGATGTATCTACATGCTACCCACCTGAAACACCTGAAGAAGTTTTAACTACAGTTTTTAGTGAAGAAGCTACTTGTCCCATAGAGATCCGTAGGTTCGCTTCCCTTCCTAAACTTATAAATGTCACTAGGTTAGTAATTAAGCTCACTAGGCTCCTTAAACCATTGGGAATCGTAAAACTAAGAACTCGGGACCCGTAAACTCTGAAAATGTCGAAGTAAAGAACTAAGAAGCATTACGAATTCTTATTAGCTTCACACAGAGTCAGTATTTCCCAGAGGAGTTGTCATACCTTAACAAGAATTCCCACAAAATTCCAACCAGAGTTAAATGCCTAGGCTTGTTCCTGGATGAGAGTGGACTTTTGCGATGCACTGGGAAACTACAAAATGAGGACCACCTTCCATATAGCAGTAAATTTCCTCTGCTTTTACCTCCAAATTCTCCTTTGACTGGACTTATAGTCATTCAAGCACATGAAAATGTTCTTCATGCAGGCGTTCAAGAGACAATTTGCAAGGTGAGAGAAGAATGCTGGATACCAAGACTGAGACAGTGTGTCAAGAAGATGAAAACGAAGTGTCACCTATGTAACCCTCTGGAAGGACCTGCCTTGCGCAGGTCTCCTCCGCCACTTCTACCAGCTTGCAGAGTGAACAGTCTCCGGTCATTTGAGGTGACCGGAGTAGATTTGACTGGACAAATTCTTATCTGCAATCCAGCCACTAAAGAACTGGACAAGGTTTACATAGTCGTGTTCACTTGTACCTCAACGCAAGCTTGTCACCTGGAAGTGGTCAAAGACTCAACCAGCACTGCTTTTCTCAATTCCTTCAGGCGATTCACTGCACAAAGATCTTGCCCTCGTCGAATGATTTCTGACAACGCCACTAACTTCAAAACTGGTTCTTCCTTGATTCAGTCTTTGTATGAGGACACTGATGTACAGTCCACACTGACTAGGGAAAATTGTAAATGGACATTCATCACACCTAGGGCACCCCATCAAGGAGGCTTCTATGAGAGGATGGTTGGCAGTGTCAAATCAGCACTAAAGAAAGCTATATTCAAGAAGAGGATTAATTCTGACGAACTGAATACCATTGTCACTGAGATAGAGCGCCGTATTAACAATAGACCTCTTACATATGTGGATGCTACATCTCCAGATACCGTCGATGCCCTTACCCCTTCTCACCTGTTGTATGGCTACCGGTTAAACTCGTTACCTACTACCATAGACCGGGACTACCTGAATGACCCAGATTTTGAGCTTGACCACAAACAATGTAATGAGAGATTTAAGTTTGTATCTCAGGTAATACATGCATTCCAAGAACAGTGGGAGGAGGAATACTTGCAGTCCCTAAGAGATAGACACTATTTCAATGGGGATCCAACCCAACCGTTCCAAACTAAGATTAAAGTAGGAGATGTGGTGTTAGTACATAATGACACCCCTCGTTGCATGTGGAAATTGGCAAGGGTCATTCAGCTGATGCCCAGCTCCGATGGACTAGTCAAAGTTGTGAAGCTACAGACCGGCAATGGAGAGACAACTAGGTCAGTTGACAAACTTTACCCTCTGGAGGTCTCTAAGCCAGAGGATGTGTATACTGTAGAAGCTGCGGAGAAGAATTTAGGAGACAGTCAAAATTCTGAAGGCTATCAAGCAGAAGAGAGACCGAAGAGAAGAGCCGCCAACAACTCGAGGCGATTCTTACAGCAGTTGATTAATGATGAAACTGTTTAACCTAACACAAAACTGTGTGTTTTGTGTTATCTCCCCCCGGGAGGATGTTGTAAATTTATTTGTACATATACATTTTCTAACCTTTAACAAAGTCACTGCTAAGAGCTACAAAATAACTATACCCCATTTTCTTTAGTATAAGCTCTGCAGAAAAATTAATATTATATTTGAATAACTTGGTTAACTTTACCTAGCATTTAAAATATTTGATAGATAGATTTAATAAATAGATTCAACTGTCCCTTCAAATTATTTAAGTACTTATTTAATTGATTTAGGGAGTGATAAGAACCATTGACCTGACATAGGCCTTTTCAGGGGGTAGCATAGGCCGAGCACAGGTTTTTGGGGCCTTGTTCAAACAGACGACAGGGGAAAAGACGGGCGACAACTTGCGTCGTCAACTTCGTCTTAAGTTTAATTTACGTTGTGTAGGGTTTTAGAAAATTAATAACCCTTAAGATAATTAGTTTGTATGATCTCCTTTCCTGTTTGTACCTATCCTATCCCATATATCCTATCCAAATCCTTATCTGCAACCAAAACTTTTAACGGCCATTCACTGATCTGTTGGCGGAAAAATTAGGTAAGTACCTAAAATAACATTTCTTGTCAATATACCAATTTATTTCCACGAATGTAATTAGAGGTAGCTGGGTTTGCTGAATAAATATATAGGATATGTTTTTTTTAGTTTAGGAGTGAATTAAGAGGTGTGTGTCCAAACTAGGTTAACTTAAAGGGAGGTCAACATACTAAATTTCCACAAAGGCTAGACCGCCATTATTGGACGGCTGATTTGAACCAACGGTCATTTCGTTAGGAAGTGGTTTCGTCTTTAAACGTTTAACTTACGTATTTAACTTAACTTACTTATTTAAGATGTAATACACTGTTTTTCTTTACCTTAACTAAATTTTGAGCCCTTTTACGTAGTTAGGCTATTGTAATATTGGAGTTTGTGAGAATTAATTAGGCATAGACTCAGATTGAACAATTTTACAGGGGCTTATATAATTACATGGGCGTAGTATAAAATTTAGTCAAAATTAGGTCTGTCTGTTTATTTAGCATTACTATTTGGGATTAGTTTACATTAATTTTACTTTAATCGGGTCGGAACTTATTAGAATTCTGGGACCAAACTGAACTGCCCCTGGGAATTTTACGGCCTTGGTTTGAATTATTCATAGTCCCTATTAGATTAATTGCATTTACCTAAATTACTCTTACCTGAATTTAACTAGCTTACTTAAACATACAAAGCAATTATTAATCATTTGGATTTTCTGGCACAGTTCTGAAAACTCGTTAGGCACACGGAAGAATTGTGTGCTTAACAGCCCGTTTTATACCATTTACTAAATTACTAGAGAACGCTCAGTGGAAGGAATTACCCTCGTAATTTTGTAGAGTATTTTCCTTCAATCTTCCCACTGAGTGAAACAAATTTCCCACAAAAGCCCTTGGGTTTTGAAATGATGGTAGGAGAAGGCCAATCTATGCATGCGTGCATAGTTCAAGTTCTGTTAAATAAACCAACTCCAAAGATATGCTAAACCAGTACACACAAACGAAATAAAAAAGGATACATATATATAGGAGAACATCAGGTTTACAATAATATATTGGGTGGAAAAAAATTGCCTTGATGAACGAAAATATGAACGATTGAAAAATATGTAGAGCATTTGACATCAGAACACCACGAATGAAAGGAAAACCAGAGGATAATTTGATAAAAATAGTAATTAAACTGCGTATTAAAAACCACTAAGTGGCAAGAAAAGAAACAGCGATAACATATAATAAACCTTTCTCACGCTAAGACAACGACACCCCATCATACCCCACCACTTCACCTTTCCCCCTACCATGTTTCTTTCCCGAGGAGTTCCCGGTGTATTAACAAAATACCACACAACCTTCCAGCTACCTTCTTTGTTGTCCCTTTTATCACTCAACCTTCAATCATCGATCAAACGTTTCGGTTCTCCCATATTCTTTAGAGTCTTATTCGGTATTTCTGCTTCCAGCCACTAACACCCGCGTCCCAACGCAAGGGTTTGTTTAAAACTTAAATCTTAGTAAGTGACAAAAGACCAAATAATACTTACTAGTGGGTCCTTTCAGCCGCCTGGTGAGAGGGACTCTGCAAAGGCCTGTATTCCCGAACCAGTCTATATATACTGGGTGGTGAGCGAGAGAACGTTCGCTTCAGAAACCAGCGATTCCTATTTTTTTTTTTTTTTTTTCATTTAAGGCATAATGACTAAGACTCTCAGTGCAAGCAGACGTATATATGTAAATATTAAAAGACAACTAAGTGAAGAAAATTCCCGTCACCAGTATTTTTTACTCCCGTGGACTGTTAAAGAAAAAGATATCAAAAAGTGACACTTGGCAAGTTTTAAATGCTTTATTTATACATGAGACCACGGGTGCAGCGTTCCCGGATGGTGTGATATGAGAGAAGGAAAGAGGCTGAGACGATGGATGTTTGTGGGAACCTGTTGATGACGGCAAAAAAATATTAGCGTGACATTACTAATACGTTAATAAATATTACAAAAGTTTCTGGTTTTTCCATTAAGTTTCGATAGTATTTAAATTTTTATACATTTAAAAAGTAAAAAGGCTGGAACTGTACTAGTACAAATCTGGAAACATAATACTGAGGTTGCCATATCTAACCAGTCAGCCTTCAGCAGGACACCTCTACCTTTCTACCGACAGCCACCAAGTCCCTCCCTGGTCTTGCCACACATACACACACACACACACACACACTTGCACTGGTACATAAACATATGCATATGGTCTGTACGTACGTATGATATATAAAAGCGTTTCCTATTAATACATTAGCTCTCTCTCTCTCTCTCTCTCTCTCTCTCTCTCTCTCTCTCTCTCTCTTCTCTATTCTATATATATATATATATTAATATTAATATAATATATATATATAATATATATATTATTTAAATAATTATATTATATAAATATAATATATATAACACAGACACACACACACACATATATATATATATATATATATATATATATATATATTTATATATATGTGTGTGTGTGTGTGTGTATATATATATACATATATAATATATAATATATATATAATATATATATATATATATATAAAATTATATGGGTATATATATATTATTATATTAATATTATATATATATATATATATATATAAAATTGGCACTGCACCCCCGCATGAGATAAACAGCTTCCGCCTCCCAAGGTAAATTGCTAATATTTGTATTTTAAATAGTTTAACTTTAATATAGACGGTCTTAGTATCACTTGGGCAGCAAAGTCAACTGTTTTAATTTCCTAATTGTCACATTAAAAAAAGTTGTTTTTATTTTTTTAGGAAAAGGAAGAAATGCACGCTGGCTGAAATTAGCCAATGAAGCTATACGTAACCACATGGAATGTTATGCAATCCAGTCTGTAGCCATGTTCGTTTACCCCGATATTTGATAGGTGATTTATATGCTGTTTTTCTTTCTTTAGTATACTTCTTCACTTTGTACTCAATGATTTCATCCAAACACATGGTAATCGGCAACATTCCTTCAGTTCCAATCCAAATGAGAAACCACATAATTACATTTGGTTTATGATGTCCTTACAAATAATTTTGAAATGATATCAGTCACAGTTCATTTACACGACTGTTTTCTCTATCTAATACAAACTTTAGATAGCTGATCTTTATTCGGCACCTAATAATGAATAGTATATAATTTCCTTATGAATAACAATACAACTTGGAATTTTTTTTTTATTCATGTTGATTCACTCTACTTTGATTGGTATGTCGTTAGCCTTTTTTTTTTTTTTTTTTTTTTTTTAATGAACAGGGTCTAAAGAATAGCTAATTGTGATGTTTATGTTTGGGTGATATTTATGTTTGGGCGTAAGTCATAACGAAGAAGATTCAGCTGTGTAGGAGAGTATGTAGGGACTATCAAAGACTAGACTAGAGAATACATGTATTCTCTAGACCTTGGGGACTATATTTCTTAAAGCTTTCTACACAGTGGACTCATCCACAATACAACAGTCAAACAAAGAGAGGAGCAATGGCAATAGGTAATCAAGCTGCTGTTAGGGAAAGTTGAATGCTATAGTTTGACAGTTGTGTTATGGATGACCCCTATATGGAAAGCTTCAACATGAACCACTTTGGTATTAATCCTTTCTTCCCAATGGCTTTTCTTCTGTAGGGGGCTAGTACCATCAGTGCACCTACTGTAGGTTGCTTAAGGTTTTTTCTTGCGTTCCTTCGGCCCATACCCGCCACCCCTTTCATTCATTTTACCGTACCTCCGTTCATATTCACTTTCATCCATCTTACTTTCCACCCTCTCCCAACAATTCTTTCATAGTGCAACTGCGAGGTTTTCCTCCTGATGCACATTTAAAAACTTTTCACTCTCAGCTTCCCTTTCACCGCTCAAAAACCCATAGGTCCTGATGATGCTTGGCCTTTGGCCTCAATTTTATATTCTTCTTCCTTTCCTTTCCAATAGCTTTCCACACAAGACAGTGCCTTGTGGGTCTTCCATCCTAACTCCGACTCTCACTAATGAAATATACTCTTGCAGGCAGCGTATTATTCTTCATTATTTCCACCTGACCAACAAAATACCCTGATCCATCCATTGACCTACTGTAACCTTGTTCAGTTCATACCTTCTGTATCTCTCCACTTTTCCGTTCTTATTGTAATACATTTACTATATAAAGAGTTTTTCTACACTACTTTAATCGGGTTTCTTTCATTCCCTTATACACACTTTCTTTACACAACGGAGAGTTACTAAACAAATCATTTATACATTTCCTCTTTGACTTCAGTATCAGCTTCATCCTATTTGAAATCTTCCGCACACACCCTAGTTTCTTTTCGCTTGACCTATTCTTTATCTCACCGCTTCTCTTATTCTCCCATCTTCCATTTTCTTAACTCGAAGATAGTTAACTAAACCATCAACGTCTATTCTTCCACCAAGCCTAGTAACATTCATTGTTCCCTCTTCACGGTCTTCTTTTACACTCATAATTTAATTTCGATTAAAATTTGCAACGATTTGTTTCGTCAAGAAGCAGTGCGTTAGGTAAGCAATTTCAGCACTGAAGACTTGCTCAAAAGCAGTCAAAAGGGAAAAGAGACACTCACATGCACACATATGTACGCATACTCAAATCACACACAGTACACGTTGGATATGTGGAACTCTGTGGCCTTTTTAAAAGCTTAAGTTTGACATTCTGATATAATACGAATGTGAGTGATTAGCTTTTTCTCCATTTGTAAGCTTTTATTTGTTTTAAATATCCATTCTTCAATCTCTGTAGACTGAATAGATTCCTTCTCCCTTTTCGTTATTTTGATAGTTTCCATCAGCCCAGGCCTCCAAAGGGATTATCAGGGCCCCCATAAACTGAACGGCTGTATGAACGATTGTCTGAATGATTCTCGTTATCGAAAAAAAAAAAAAAAAAAACACTATTCAGACAGTATGAAAGATCTTCGCACTTAATTCAGTCTGTACAAAGATTTTGTCTCGGGAAGACATGGCATCATCTCTAGAAGAGACATGAGGTATAGCGTTACATCGGCAGACAAACACATACATTGAACGACTTGTGTATGACAGACATAATCGCAAGCTAGCAACCTGGTCGTGACAGATTTCCGCTGAGATCGTTCAGACCACGAAACTCCGCCCCCTTTTGCCTTCAGACAAGGCCATACACAATGTCAACGAGAGAGGATAGATAGAAGAGTATAATTGCTGGTGAGGTTTCCTGCCAGCTTCGAGAGATGAATTATGCTCTACTAGACTGGAAAATCACTTCCATTACGTGACTTGCTTCAGCCACAGGAAATCATGTGTGTGTGTGCGCGTCTATGTTTTAAGCAATCTTTTATATACGGAAACTGCCGTGGAAGCATGAGTGGTCAAGTGTTAAGCTTCTCTGCTCATTCAACGAAGACCAAGAGAAAAGCATGAGACCTGGCACATCTTTCTTAAATTTTCATCAAAAACGTTCCTTCAAAGGAATCGGCCGCCACAAGGCCCCCCTTCCTTGCATTTTCGTAAAACTGTAAGATACACTGTCTCAGATATTGTCTTTATTCCTTTTAACAAGAGAACCAAATAAATAATAGACGTAAATAAGTTCCTTTTAACAAGAGAAACAAAACGAGAAATAAACAAAGGAATGATGCAAAAATAACCTCCTTGGTAGAGAATAAATTACAAACTTTAACTCGAATGAAGTGAATAAATTTTTGATCGAATTGAACAATACATGTTGAGTTTACTTTCATGTTTCTAACAAACAAGGCTCTGTCTATTAGTAATGTAATGCAATTACGTTTCAGTCACAACAAATACGGAATTCGGTTGGTATACTGCGAATGTGTAAATTGAATTTTTGACAACAAATACGTCTAGTTTTCATTAATATATTTTAGTTTATAGATTTCCATGAATATTTACACCTTGTTCCTGATGTATTTTTATTGAACACACACACACACACACACACACATATATATATATATATATATATATATATATATATATATATATATATATATATATATATATATATATATATAAGTCATATCACATTACCGTGATTCATATACATATATCGAGCTACAAATGTCCTTTAATATCTAATTCGCTCTACCTCGGAATTAATATATTTTCATATATGTTTAACCGAAGGAGAATTTTTATTCAGTGATAATAGAATTGCCGGCCGACGGGCACGAACCATCGACATCTTCAATTCCAGGACTGGCAGTGAAGCCTTAGCCCATCCCGCCACCGCAAGAGATATAGGTTTTTGCCGCCTCCCATCTCGAATACCTGCCGTGCTCAGGTATTTTTAGTTTTGGAGACTGCATCAAACCCACTTCGACCTCAGTAGCTATCAAGATAGGTGTACACAGCAATCTGTTCTTAAGAGCCTTACGAATTTGTTCCTCAGATTTCCTGAAAAATGAATTTAGATTAATTCGTAAGCAACTTTCGTCTTTAAAGTATCCTGACCATTAATTAATTGAGAAAGCAATTCACAAAGCAAACGTACTTTTCTACAGGACCCCTCAAAACAAAGACGCAAAGAGACACCCAACTATAAAATAAAAAACAAATTCCTCACCTGGACAGGATTAAAACAATGACTCAGACCCTCGGAAAATCTAACCCTTTTGCATTTACTTACCCAAACACCTTAGCCAAATCCCTGATTAACATCCAATAAAAGACATTCCCCAAGGAAATAGGGGTTTATGAAATCCCATGCCAGGACTGTGACCAATCTTACATCGGATTTACAGGAAAATCACTTCCCCAGAGATTAATACAACACAAACGGTCAGTTAGGTATGGACAACAGAACTCAGCTATTTTCAACCATATAAATGAACATAACCATAGAATAAACTGGAATTTGTCACGTACAATTTATAGCAGCAACTGCCGCTACAAGAGTCAAATGATGGAATCGGCCTTGATAAAAGAGAGGCAGGTAATGAACATCTCAAAAGGAGCATGGGATTCAGATGTGGTCGACAAGGTTTTCATTCAACCAACGCTTAAGAAGATTAAAGGAAGATTATCAGCGGGGGTGACCTAAATTGGCTTACCTGTGGATGTATCTCTTGGTATAAATACCACCTTTTCTGTAAACTTTTCTCATTCATATACCTGAAGAGAGAGACAGCAGTCTCTGAAATATAGTACTTTTCTCTCTATATTTTGGTGTTTTTATGGGCTCCTTTTATTAGATGGAATTTTGTTTGTAACAGAACTTATATATAGTATATATATATTATATATATATATATATATATATATATATATATATATATATATATATATATATATATAATATATTATATATATATATATATATATATATATATATATATATATTATATATATATATATATATATATATATATATTATATATATATCTATATATATATATATATATATATATATATATATATATATATATATATATATATAGTATATATATATATATATAGTATATATATATATATATTATATATACATATATATACTAGTATAGTATATAGTATATATATATATATATATATCATATATATATATATATATATATATATATATATATATATATTATATTATATATAATATATATATAGATATATATACTATATATTTATATATATTATATATCTTATATATAGTATATATTATTTATATAATATATCTCCCTATATATATATTATATATAATATATATATATATATATATATATATAATATGCTTAAAAATCACAGTAGATGCACGTGACTTCATAAATAAGCGAATCCACCACGGGAAATGATAGTCAGGAAATCCAAGCGCTTTCGTCTTTATTCAGACATCGTCAAGGAGCTCCTTGACGATGTCTGAATAAAGACGAAAGCGCTTGGATTCCTGACTATCATTTCCCGTGGTATTCGCTTATATATATATATATATATATATATATATATATATAGTATGTATGTATGTATCACAATATTATATTGTACGAAATGGAGTATGGGTAGTGTATCAGACGGTGCATGTTATCGGTGTTCTTTTCGCTGTTCACATTGCCTTTTAAATCTTATGCATCTATTTTTATACTTTGATTGGTTATACTGATGCTTTCATTTATATGGAATATACAATTATGACCCAAACGCATTGTTATGACATATAGCTAGATTTTTTACATTATTCTTTCCATGAAGAGCATTATATGGTATTCAAAATTAATATGCTGCATGTTGCATAACATTACAAGAAATCAGATTGCAGTAGACTGCTGTTTATGATAAAAATGGAAATCAGTCCAGATGATAAAGACTTGAATCAAACATCCACAATACCTTTCTTCCCCTCACAAATATGACCCAAAGTCAACATCATCTCCAAAATTTTGTCTCAGAGCGCCAAAAGCTGAGAACATTGCAGTTCCTGTAACAAACGACACGATAACAAACAGATTAACTAACACTTTTGTTGTCAAGTAGTTTCTATATTTTTGGTGAAATAGTTTGTCTAGTTTATTGTTGCTGTATTATCTGGTAGTATTGCAGTGCTATACCGTTAAAATTCCTGTGACTTCAACAGGTGCTGTTGATCTACAGTGCGTTGACTAAATCTAGGCTAAGCAAACAGGAAGGTTAGACTATAGCGTTGTGGATTAGGTTTATCGATTCAAGACCATTTGGCAAAGATCAGTGTAGTGTCAGGTAGGTTTGACTAGGTAGTTCATATCCATACTTCTTTCAGCAATCCGTATCTCATTCGATCTGTCAGTGCGAACTAAGGAGAAGACATTACATGTCCATTATACAGTTAATGATTGCTACGCACGCTGAGCGGAAACATTGCATGTGAATCCAGTTTTGAAGAATAAAGTCATAAATAAATAAAATTCACTTGTATTGTATTTGCGCAAATGAATGACTAATGCTTTTGTAATAATAATTTCTTTATTTTGTACATCTTGGTACCATAATCAAGTTAATATATGTAATACTTGAAAATTATGGATAAAATATACTATATGCATATTCTCTAATTAATTGGAGACCTTTTGACCAGTTGCACTGCCATTTTAGTTAAAAATTTAGTATGAGCAGGAAATGTCTAGCAATAAACCCTATTTCTCCACACTTTCAATATGTGAAATTGTTGGTTTTAAGGTACTTAACATAACTCAGATGGCTTACGCTCAGAAGTCATTTGCCATCTATAACGTTAACAAGAGCAGATGAAACTGTGTACTCAACAATCCATGAGCAATGAGTAATCCTCTTGCGTGTAGACATTAGCTGTTGTTACTTCTTTATTTGTTTAAGTATTTTAACGCAGATGCATAATAGCTAACTTTTACAATTTATTTAGCTCTTGATGCTAAGAATTTTTAATACCTCTTTTCCCATTTCTTTCTTTCAACTAAATTTTCATTTTATATAAACGTTGGATGCTATTTATGGAAACCGTTAAAGACTTGCATCGCCTGTACGTTTGCGTAGCTATATATGAAAATGAAGTTTCTCTATGTAACTCTGTTATGCAAATAATCAGACCTTTGGTATTTATCTTTTTTTTCGTGATAATGAACGCATTAGACATTTCTAAAAAGAAATTCTAGAATAATTATCCCTGTTGGTTAATTTTGCTCAGTTTACAAATACAATTTGTTCTTTTACAGGTGATGACAGTACCACTTAGATTACACTGTACACAGAAGCAAGTAATTTCAAGATGGCGAATGGACTTAGTGAAGAACCTCTTTCCATCCCAACTCTTGGGAGGCCTTTTGACTTAGGTACGCTGTATGACTGTAGATCTGCTGTATGACTGTAGATCTGACAAAGTTTTGCAGGGGATTACATTGTGGGACCAAAAAACTCTGGATAGAAAAAAGGTACAAAAACATGAATCAGCTGACTTTGAAATCATCACATCTGATACCTTTGAAGACAAGTCTTCTCCATTGGATATCAACAGTGGCTTAAAACTTAGCTTTCTTGGAGGGATGCTGGATGTGTCTGGATCAGGGAAATACCTTAACGACAGAAAATGCTCAAATCACGTGGTAAGAGTAACCTTGAAGTACAAATGCACAACTAAAACTGAAACAATGACAATGAAGCAGTTAGGGAAGGGAAAAATTGAGCACCGAAAAGTTTTTTATTATTGTAGTGCCACGCATGTTGTAACAGGAATTACATATGGAGGCAATGCTTTCTTTGTTTTAGAGAAGGAGTCTATAGCAAATTTGTTCAACAAAAATGTAGAGGAAATCTTCATGGTATGGTCAAGTCCATTCCAAACTTAAAGATTAATGGAGAAGGAAAGTTAGATCTAAGTCAAGATGAGAAAAAGGAAATCCGGAAATTTAGCTGCAGGTACTTTGGAGATTTTTTACCTCGAGAAACCCCTTCAACTTTTGAAGAAGATGTCCGTCTCTACAAAGAGATGCCAAATGTCATTGGGCAAAAGGGAGAAAATGCTGTCCCAGTTATTGCACATTTATACCCACTTGCCAAACTAGACAGTAAGGCTCGTAAACTAGTCAGAGATCATTGTTGTTCTTGTCTCACGGAAACAGAAAATTATTTGGAGGATCTGTATAAACTGGATGTGAAATGCAATGACCTCCTCAGATCACAAGCAGTTAATCATTTTCGTGGAACTGAAGCAGAAATTCAGAAATTTAAATCTTTATTAGCTACTCACAAATTTACATTTCAGAGAAAGTTGGCACAAATTCTTCCAAACATCAGAGGTGGAAATAAAGAGGAGAGTGAATTACCAATGATCTTGAAAGAAAATTATTTTTCTCCATTTCGGACTGAAGTCCTCAACAGCTGGGTGGAAACAAAAGAAAGCCAAGTAGAAATTATTTTGCAATATACATCCTACCTTCCTCAGATTAAGCTTGCTTCAAAGACAGAGTTAAAGTCCATGATTATGAACCCCAGTCATTCACAAGTTCTATGTTTTACAATTTTGATCCCTAAATCTGATTCACTTTTGATAAACATGTCAAAATACTTCAAAGAAGAGGACCATACCAGTGATTTGGACTTCACAGATGAAAATTCTAAATTCCCACTTAAGATGACAGAAAATGAAAGTTCAATGATGGAAAAAGCGAGAAATTTCAGAAATTTCTTTGATAACAATAAAGAGAACAATGACTTTTGTTTCTTTGTTGCAGAGGACGTTTCTGATTCAAATGAATTACAGGCAAAGATAAGGTACTATAATAATGGTGAACTCCTTAATGGAGACTTTGCAATACCTTCAGCCCCAAGAAAAATATGTGTTGACAATAGTGAAATTACTCATGAGAGCATTTTGGTTCAGTGGGAAAAACCCCTTCATGGTGCATCAAACATCGACCAGTACAAGATTGTCTGTGAAGACACTACTGGAAATAAGCCACCTATTATTCAGCATGCAGATTCTAATGTTACAAGTCATTGCATTCGGGGTCTCATTCCTGTTAGCATTCAAAGTGTTGCCAACTTGGAGTTAGTGTTAAGGGCCAAATAAGTGGCGCTGTTAAAACAAGGCCAACTAGTCCACCTGGGAAACCCAAGCCCACGATATCGCCTTTAAGAATAAAGATTGAATGCTCAAAGCCGCTTCACATTGGTTCTCAGTGTACAAAAATCAAGTATTTAGTTATGCAACAAGAAGAAGGGTCTGACTGGCAAGTTGCAAGCTCTATTCCATTTGGAAACCAATCAGTTAGAATAAATGTAAAGACCAATCGTACCTATAGATTCAAAGTTTATTGTGAGTGTGAACATGGCGACAAGAGTCTTGACAGCGAAGCGAGTGATGATTTTCTGACAAACAGGGGCGTAATTCGTTGCTTTATAACTAAATGATATTTGAATTGGAAGAGAAAAAAAGGCCATCATGTTTGTTGGTCCTACTGGATCAGGTAATACCACTTTAATCAATGGAATAATTAACTACATGGTTGCTGTTAACTGGGATGAAAACTTTTGTTTCAAACTGATTAAAGATCCAGAAAGTCCCAGTATGCAAAAAGCCATACTAATAAAATATCATCGTACACAATACATTATCAAGGTTTTAGTTTACTTTATACTTTATCAATTGTTGATACACCAGATGTTGATGTTTAACACATAAAAAGAGATAAGAAACCTTCAGAACAAATATGGACAATTTTCTCAACAAGGAGCGATTGACAAAGCTGATGTAATTGTTTTCGTTTTTCAGTCTTCTCTTGCGCGACTCACTCCAACACAGATATACATTTTTTTATCAGATATTGTCTTTGTTTGGAAAGGATATTGCTAATAATATATTCCTTTTATTTACCTATGCTGGTTGCCAAGAACCTCAAGTCCTTAGTGTCATTAGAGAAGCAGATATCCAATACAAAAAATTCTTCCAGTTCATTAATTCTGCTCTATATGCAAGTAGCACAAGAATAAGGACGCAAAAACAAGATTATAACAGCAACTTTAATGACATGTGTTGGGAAATAGGAGACAAAAAGTTTTATGAAGTTTTTTGACGTTCTGAGACTGACAGAAAGTAAGAACCTAACTCTAACTAGAGAAGTTCTTCAGAAACACTATCGAAAAGAAGTTTCAACAATTCGCCTTCAGACTAGACCATATAAATTAGAGCAACTAACGAAGGCGCTTGAGGTTCTGAAATCACATAAAGCTGAACTGATAGGAACGTCAACTTCAAGTATACACGGTTACGGAAGAGACCTTTGTGAAAGAGCCAATTCCAGCAATACAGTTTATAAAAAACTGTCCATTGTACCGCC
>NC_061107.1:95704950-95712450 GCF_015104395.2 Macrobrachium nipponense
AGTTTGATTAATTAACTCAATATTTAGGAAAGATTTCTGTACAAGAAATGTAATATTTCTCCTCTTATAGCTAATTTTGACCACTTTTAATTCACCTGGAAATTATGCTTAGGTAACGAACTGTAGGTACGCATCCTGTTTTCACTCTCAGCCTGTCGTCACTACCGTTATCTCAAGCGGACGCCGATAGGAGATAATAGGTACGCATCCTGTTTTCACTCTCAGCCTGTCGTCACTACCGTTATCTCAAGCGGACGACGATAGGAGATAATCGTAAATCTCTCTCTCTCTCTCTATCCCTTCTCTACTGACACATTGAGCTAAATATATATATAGTATTTTAACATAAAGCTAGTTCGTAGTATCTCACAACAAAATTAGACCAAACGCAAAGAATCGTATATCTACAAACTTCTAGGAATTTCGTCTCACTGTCAAGGCCACTATAACGGTGTTGACAATGAAAGTGTTCGACAGCACAATAATACTCCAATGTTGTTCACGTTATAAAATAGACTTATTAATTAATAATACATAGACTTTGCCTGTTCCACCCGTTGTTGTTACTAAGCGTAAGTAAAGTATACGCTGTTCACTGGGCCAATAAGGTACTAAGGATTGTCGTCTAAAATTTTACTTACCTTAATTCTAGATTGCTGACCTGTAGCCGTCTGTTCCGAATGAGCTGTGATTAAGGAAACCGACCTATTTATATACAAATCACCATGCATAATCATGTGTGCAGGCGTACATAGTATACCGCCCGAGGCTATCATCGATCTCTTTTTATATGTACTGATAACTAGCTCAATCCAGTTTCACCGTGTTTGTTTACAGGGAAATCGGTCTATCCTTTTTTAATATGTCCTGATTAACAACTCATTCCAAAAAAAAATTGTTCTCTCCGTGAGTGAGTCAAGCCAAGGTCAACAGGTCTTGGGTAATTGCTCCGCATTCACGCCACACCTATCTTAATGATAATGACAAATGCCCAGCAGTGGTGAAAATTCCCTGAGATAATGTAGTACCTCTTTTTTTGTATTTTTACATAAAAGATTGCGCAAGTCAAAAGTTCTTGAAGAGTTCTAGTTATAAGACAGAGATTCTAGCTATATGATAGATTTTAGTCTTATGATACTCGATTCTAATGATAGTCTTTTGACACAAGATTCTAATTATAGACAAGATTCTAGTTATATAACAGAATATTCTAGACTTAGGACACCATGGAATACATGATTATTATTATTATTATTAATTATTATTAAGTATTCAGTTAATAATGCATCCTTATTAATTATTATTATTATTTTTAATAATGATTTAATACTTAATAAAATTCTCTTGTTTACGAATTGTTCAAAAAATAGTATATTATTAGCTTAAATCATTGATAGATTTGTAACCGAAAATATAGGTATTTAACCTAATTTACCCAGCAGTTTATAACTTTACATAACTGTTCGTTTTTCCTACCCATTAGACCATAAAAGGCCATTTTACTTAATGGTTTACAACATATATTATATATATAGATATGTATGAAACTATATATTTATGTTTATATAATATATATGATGTATAGATATAGATATTATATATATATAATATATATATATTATCGTATATATACATATATATAGAGATATATAGATATATATATATAGAGATTATATATATATCTATATAATGATATATATCTATATAGATAGAATAATATATAGTATATTGTATATATATATATAGTATCTATATCGGATATAGGAGATATATAGATATGTATAGATATATATAGATATAGATATATAGTCTAGATTAATAGAATAATGATAGACTGATATCTATAAGATATATATGTAATAGAGATATATATATATATATAGGTATATATATATGATATAGAGAATATATAATCATATAGATAGATATAGATATGATATATATAATAGATAGATATATATAGTTATGATATATATATAGAATAGATAATGGATCGAGATATATGAGATCTATATGAGAGAGGATATGAGAGCGATAGAATCGATTATAGAGTATAATAGATAGAGAGATATAGAGATAGTATATATATAGTATATAGATATAATCGAGCTATATAGATATAATATAGAGATTATATACATGGATATTGTAGATTATATATATAGATATATAGATATGGATCTATATATATATTAGATAGTAGAAAAATATATAAATATAGAATAGAGAATAGTATAGTAGAGTATCGAGATATATCTATATAGATATTCATCGTTCTATATCTAATTCTTTAAGTATACAATATCTCTTAATATATTTATATATCATTATCCTCTTAATATCTAATCTACACTTAACATTATATATATATAAGATATTATATATATTATATCTATTCCTTAAATATCGGAATAGATTCTATATATATATCTTATCTATCCTATATAAATAATATATTTATATCTCTTATCTATCTATAAACAAGATAGATTGATATAGATAGAGATAGATGATAGATATAGCTAGAGTTAAGAAGATATGAATGAGAGAATTTAGATATAATATGAGATCCGTAGCTATCTATCTATATATATATATAGTATAGTTATGTATATAGATAGATAATATTAGATATAGATAATTATATAGAGATATATATAATATATATATAAATATAATAATCTATATAATATATATAACAGCTATGGAGAGGATAGCTATATAGATATAATATATATGATATATATATATATATATATAATATTGTAGAGGGATAGACTAGAATAATATATATATATTAAGATATATATATATAGATCTATATATATATTATATATATAATAATATATATATATATATAATATTATATATATATCTAGATATATATATGATATATATATATATATATATATATATATATATCTATATATAGAATATATATATATAGTATATATATATATATACTTATATATATATATATATATTATAGATATATTATATATCTATATAGATATATATATATATATATATCTATATATATAGTATTCTAGATATATATATATATATATATATGATATATATATATAAATATATATATATATAATATACATTACATATATATATATATAATTTATATACTATATATATATTTAGATATATATATATATATATATATAAAAATCTGTATATATCTATATAGATATAATATATATATATATATCCTATATATTATATATATATATGTATAGATCCATATATATATATAAATATATATATATATATATAAATAACTATATAATATATATTTACTATTATATATATATATATATTATAGATATACTATATGCACCAAGATATATATATATATCTATATAGATTTTATATATATATATATATATATATATATATATATATATAGTATATATATATATAGCTTATATATATATATCTATATATATAAAAAATATATATTATAGATATATATATATATATATATATATATATACTATATATATGTATATATCTATGATATATATCTATATATATAGATATATTTTTATATATATCATATATATATATACGTATATAAAGTCTTGATTGGTAATTTCAAAAAATGAAGAACACGATAGTCTATCCTCAACAGATCGTTCCAATTTAATCAAAAAAATTTTATCTATTTTTTTAAATAGTCCTTGATTTGAAGCCAACGGCCAGTAAAGCCTAGGAGATTCAATTTGCCACTGTTCATTTGTTATTTTCTCCTCTTCTATCTTTTTTCTTTGATACTCCAGGAAAAAGGGTTTTCATAGCCCTTTGTCAGCGAATTTTCTTCATCCTCCGCCTTTTTCCTGACAGCCTGCAGTTGCTTGGCCCGAGCCTTCCGTACCTGAATGGGGCGTTCTGATTTCACAGACTCCATTCATGGATGTCTATGTACTCCACGGTAGAGAGAGGATTCGGTTTTAGTGCGATTTCTTTCAGTCTCTTGAGGCTTTTTCTCACAGTTTCGGTCAATAACAGAACCTTTATTTGATCTGCCTGAAAGTTTTCCTCTATCTCTTTTACAAGTTGTTCAGCAGAAAGTTTCTTTTGCCTTGCGTCTTCATATCGACGCCTTAGGTCCTCTGCAGTTTTTGCTACTTCAACCTGCTTGCAAATATATTTGTATGGGGTATTTCTATGCCTTTTCCAATGACACTGACCTGGGCAAATCCGGCAATTCTTATCTGTAATCGCCCAGCATCCCTGTTTGTCATTATCTTTTTCTATAAAGCAGATTTCATGGCAAGTACGGCGGCACTGTAGACAGTTTGTTATAAACTGTCCGTCAGGAATTGGCTCTGTCTCAAAGGTCTCTTCATTAACTGTGTAGGTGAAGTTCTTGTTCCTGTCAATATCAGCCTCATGTGTTTTGACGACTTCCACTTCTTTCCTTAGCTGTTCTAATTTATTCAGTCCAATCTGAATTTCTGCCTGGAGGCCAGTTACTGAAACTTCTAGACGATGGCGTTCCTCAAGAACCTCTTTAGTTAGTGTGAGGCTCCTACTCTGAGTCAAGTTCAGAGCTTCTATAAGCTTCATAAAACTCTTTTCTCCCATAGTCCAAAACATGGTATCGAAGGTACTGTCTTCTTCATCACCACTATCTTGTTCTTCCCTTTCTAGTTCTTTGCAACGTGCATATAGTGCAGAATTGTTGAATTTGAAGAATTTTCTGTATGGTATCTTTGCTCCTTTAATGCCACTAAGGACTTGAGGTTTTTGACCATCAGCAAAAGTAAGTAACAGGAATATGTTATCAGCAATATCCTTTCCAAAGAGTGACAGTATTTGATCAAAAATGTATATCTGCGTTGGAGTAAGTCTTGGAAGAGATGACTGAACAACAAAACCAACTGCATCAATTTTGTCAACACCTCCTACATCTCTTATTATGAAAAATTTGCGTATTTGTTCTGTAATTTCCTGATCTCTTCCTATGCCTTGAACATCGCCAAAACCTGGTGTATCAATGATTGTGAGGGAATAAGGTATTCTAAAACCTTCCTGGTGATGTATTGTGTACGATGATACTTCACTAGTTTGGCTTTTTGCTTGGTTGTCACTTTCTGGCTCTGTGATCAATTTGAAACGAAAGTTATCATCCCAGTTAACAGCAAATATGTGGTTAATTAGTCCATTAATTAAAGTGGTTTTACCTGATCCAGTAGAACCAACAAGCATGATAACCTTTTCTGGCATGGCATCTTTCCCATTTCCAAATTCAAATTTCTGAAGTTTGTATTTCTTGTTAGATGTAACATGTTTTAGATTTGGCTGATATATCTTGATATTACCATCCTTTATTTTCATTGATTGCCCACAATAAATGAGATTTAAAGTCCTCATCTTCCTTCGTTTCTATCCTCAAACCAATACTTAATTCACTACCAAGACTCTTGCCACAGTGTTCACACTCACAATAAACCTTGAACCTACAGGTAACGTTTGGATTTACACACATATTATAATTGATTGATTTCAAATGGCAATGTGTTTACTACTTTCCAGTCAGACCCTTCTTCTTGTTGCTCAACTAAATATTTGATTCTTGTGCACTGAGAACCAATGTGAAGCGGCTTTGACCACTTAATCCCTATTTCTGAAGAACATATCTTCCAGGCCTCAGGTTTCCCAGGTGGACTAGTTGGCCCTGTTTTAACTCCGCCACTTATTTCGCCCTTAACACTAACTCCAAGATGGCAAACACTCTGAATGCTAACACTGTACTCACAGCCAGGACTGAGATCCCGAATGCAATGACTTGTAGCATTAGAATCTGCATGCTGAATAATAGGTGGATTATTTTCAGTAATGTCTTCAGAGACAATCTTGTACTGGCCGATGTTTGATGCACCATGAAGGGGTTTTTCCCACTGAACCAAAATGCTAGAATGAGTAGTTTCACTATTGTCAACACATATTTTTCTTGGGGCTGAAGGTATTGCAAAGTCTTCATTGAGGAGTCTACCATTATTATAGTACTTTGTCTTAGCTTGGAATTCATTTGAATCCGAAACGTCCTCTGCAACAAGGAAGCTAACATCAGTGTTCTCTTTATTATTATCAAAGAAGTCTCTGAAATATCTTGCCTTTTCCATCATTGAACTTGCATTTTCTGTTATCCTCAGTGGGATTATAGCATTTCCATCTGTACAGTCCAAATCACTGGTAAGATCCTCTTTGAGGTATTTTGACATGTTTATCAAATGTGAATCAGATTTAGGGATCAAAATTGAAAAACACAGGACTTGTGAATGATGGGGACTCATAACCTTTGACTCTAAGTCGCCTGGCTCTGTTGCAAACAGAATCGACTGAAGAGAGGAGGTGTATGCCAAAAGTATTTTTACTTGGCATTCTTTTGTTGCCATCCATCTCCTGAGAGCTTCATTTCGAATGGAGAGAAATCCCTTTTTTTCAACATCTTTGCTAACTCACTCTCCTCTTTATTTCCACCTCTGATACTTGGAAGAATTTGTGCTGCCTCTTTCTGAAATACCAGTTTATAAGTAGCCAATAAAGATTTAAATTCCTGAATTTCTTCTTTAATTTTACGGAATTTATTAACTGCTTGTGATCTCAGAAGATCATTGCATTTCACATCCAGTTTATACAGATCCTCCAAATAATCTTCTGTTTCCTTAACAAGATCAGCACTGATCTCTCTAACAAGATTACAAGCCTTACTGTTTAGTTTGGCAAGTGGATATAAACATGCTTTTATTGGGACAGTATTTTCTTCCTTTTCCCCAATGATATTTGGCATATTTTTGTAGACACGAACAGCTTCTTCAAATGTCGATGGGTTTTCTCGAAGTATAAAATCTCCAAAGTAACTGCAGCTAAATTTCCTGGATTCGTTTTTATCAGCTTCACTTAGATCTAACTTTCCTTCCCCATTAATCTCTAAGTTTAGAATGGAATTGACCATAACATGAAGATAACCTTCAACATTTCTGTCTAATGAATTTGAAGACAAGTCCCTCTCGAAAACAAAGAAAGCATTCCCTCCATATGTAATCCCTGTTACAACATGCGTAGCTGTACCATGGTCAAAAACTTCTGGGTGATCAATCTCTCCCTTCCCTAACTGTTCCATCGTCATTGTTTCAGTTTTAGTTGTGCATTCGTACTTCAAGGTTACCCTTTCTACGTGATTTGAAGATTTTCTGTTGTCAAGGTATTCCCCAGAGCCAGACACGTCCACCATCCCTCCAAGAAAGCTGAGTTTTAAGTCAATGTTGGCATCCAGTGCAGAAGACTTCTCTTTAATACTATCAGGGGTGATGATTTGACTGTTAGATGATTTATGTTTTTGTACCTTTTTTCCATTCAGAGTTTTTTGGTCCCACAATGTAATCCCCTGTACAATTTGGTGTGATCTACAGTCATACAGCGAACCTAAGGCAAAAGGCCTCCCAAGTGTTGGGATGGTAAGAGACGGTTTACTATGGCTTT
>NC_061107.1:95717450-95719950 GCF_015104395.2 Macrobrachium nipponense
GGAGCAATATTAAGAAGTGACTGTCCGTTCGAATTTAAGTATGCATTGTTTAATTGTTTGTACGGCAGAGTTGATAATGACGCTATTCATGAACCAAAAACCGTCCTTTTTATAAAGGGAACCTTCATATCATAAAGGAAATGAACGAACACGGGAGTGAAAGAACATAAATTCACGCAAACATGTTTACCACTTATCTGTCCTAGTTTGATTTCATATATAACATCATCTGTGCAATGCCGTCCCTACTACGACTGAAATGTGCAACATACAGCAAACACTTCAGATAACCAGGGAAATCCTTATTTAAGCACAAACATCCTGTGCACAACGGGTTTGGGTAGAACGAGAGACCATTCTCTGTCTGTAGCAGTGCTCGAGACATTTTCCTAAAATATTTAAAGTTCAATACCGAGGGAGACAAAAAATTTTTCCAAAATCACACCAGTTTACCAAGGGAAAACTGTAAGCGATGAGATCTCTCTACCTCTATCTATAGTTTCTCTCTGGTTTATGTTATTCCTACTTTTCAGCTTATATCAGGGGTGCAATGGGCCCCTTTATATTTCACTAGCCTTATATCCTAGGGCTCTTTTCAAGGTGTTTACCGTTCCTCTGAGGGCAGCAATCTGCACCTCATTTATACTTGAGCAACTTGGTATTGCCTGAAGATATTTTCTCAGTTTTTTCTTTATAAGTCCTGTTACCATTACCACCACATGTATTATTTCTATTTCCTTCAGTTTCCATGAGCGTTTCAGGTCGTTCACGACCTGAAAAGCAATGATAGCCAGGTCTTGGTATTCCGTTATTTAGTGCCTTTCAGCTCTATTGAGGCCAAGGTCCCTGGGTGCTGTCACATCTATAATCTTGCTGTTTTTTCTTCCTTGTTCCAGGTCATAATATCAGGTTTCATAGCATCTCCTATATATCTTCCTGTTGGAATTTCCTTGTCATAAAAGATGGTAACGGCCCTATTGGAGGTCATTGGATCTGGTTCATGCTCCCGCACTTTTTCTTTCACTTCAATTCTGTACTCTTTACATATTTTCCAATGGATATATTTATAGATCTTGTTGTGGCGGGCCGTGTAGTGACCATCTGCAAGCAGGGTCGGGCAGACTGATATCAGATGATTCACACTCTCACACGCTGCATGACAAAACCTACACTGTTCCTTTGCTGGTATGTCCGCGATTTTCTTGAAGCCATTTTCAGGAGAACTTGATATTGTGCTCCTATTATAGCAGTCTTTCTCCATCATGTCCTAGATCTCCATTCCTTATCCATCTAAGCGACTCTTCTGTCTCTATGTAACTTTTTCCAGTTCTTGAAATCTTCCTGCCCTTCGCTGGTCTTTCCACCTTTCCATTCTAAGTTTCTCCTTTTTGTGACTGTATTTCTGCCTAGTCTTCCTGGCTATCATTGTTGCTGTGTTTCATTAGCCTGTGTCCTCTAGTAGATCTGCGAAGTTCTTATATATATATATATATATATATAATATTATATATATATATATATAATATATATATATATATATATATGATTATATCACTTTAGCACGTGATTCATTTATCACACATATCCACAGGTGAAAAATAAGAGACAGGGTGTAGTTCCTGACCGGTTTCGGCTTTATTTTCAAGCCATTGACAAAGGACTGATACATAGTATTAGAATTCACGAGTATATATACTACAAAGACAGTACTGACGAACATACACACAACAGTTTGAGACTGCAGATCCACCCACAGGCAGGTGTCAAGGTAGGAGTGGCTTTCAAAAATCATTAGGCTAAAATTTACAATAAATTCTCAAGGGATACTACCGCTTAGGGTACAAGTCCACACCTGACAGGTGTCAGGGAGGCGGGGTTGAACATCTCATTACCACTACTGCCCCCTTTACTGTGTTTACAAATATAATAATCCTATTTTTCATATATCTCTACAGCCAACCTTAAAATTTAAACAGTTTACAAATTTCTTTTGATATTAAAGGATCAAGTTTATACATTCCTTGACTGATGTTCATATTATTGTTGTAACTTTCTTTTATAAAACTAGATTCAATGATATTCCTTTCCAATGCATTATTAGAGCACACCAGCTTTTTTGCCCCTTCCCAGTTAATAGCATGATTGTTCTCACTAACATGTACAAATATACCACTATTTCCCTG
Source organism: Macrobrachium nipponense (assembly GCF_015104395.2). Classification (NCBI taxonomy): domain Eukaryota; kingdom Metazoa; phylum Arthropoda; class Malacostraca; order Decapoda; family Palaemonidae; genus Macrobrachium; species Macrobrachium nipponense. Next base: position 95,719,634 of record NC_061107.1, read on the forward strand.
TGCATATCTCACACATTGTTTATGTTGTTCTATTCTTTTTTCCAGTGCTTTCCCCGTTTGACCAATGTAAAAGTTGTCACAAGACTTACACGGGATTTTATATACACATCCTTTAGCATTGTCGGGGGAGTTCTTAATAAGTACCTGTTTCATTGTTTTATTGTGGACCTGATAGATAAACTAAATAGTGTAAAAGTTAATAGTGAATCGAGACTTGTGAGCTTCGATGTAGTATCTCTATTCACAAAAGTGCCTATTGATGATTTATTGGAGTTTTTATCGGAATTATTAGAAAACAAACAACTGGATATTCCATT
>NC_061107.1:95724950-95727450 GCF_015104395.2 Macrobrachium nipponense
CATGTGAATCCAGTTTTGAAGAATAGTCATAAATAAATAAAATTCACTTGTATTGTATTTGCGCAAATGAATGACTAATGCTTTTGTAATAATAATTTCTTAATTTTGTACATCTTGGTACCATAATCAAGTTAATATATATAATACTCGAAAATTATAGATAAAATATACTATAGGCATATTCTCTAATTAATTGGAGACCTTTTGACCAGTTGTACAGCCATTTTAGTTTAAAATTTGGTATGAGCAGGAATGTCTAGCAATAAACCCAATTTCTCCACACTTTCAATATGTGAAAAAATTGTTGGTTTTAAGGTAACTTAGCATAACTCAGATTGCTTACGCTCAGAAGTCATTTGCCATCTATAACGTTAACATGAGCAGATGAAACTGTGTACTCAACAATCCATGAGCAATGAGTAATCCTCTTGCGTGTAGATATTAGCTGTTGTTACTTCTTTATTTGTTTAAGTATTTTAACGCAGATGCATAATAGCTAATTGTTACAATTTATTCAGCTCTTCTGATAAGAATTTTTTAATCCTCTTTTCCCATTTCCTTAATAAATTTTCATTTATATAACTTGGATGCTATTTAGGAAACGTTAAAGATTGCATCGCCTGTACGTTTACGTAGCTATATATGAAAATGAAGTTTCTCTATGTAACTCTGTTATGCAAATAATAAGACCTTTGGTATTTATATTTTTTTTTTCGTATAATGAACGGATTAGACATTTCTAAAAGGAAATTCTAGAATAATTATCCCTGTTGGTTAATTTTGCTCAGTTTACAAATACAATTTGTTCTTTTACAGGTGATGACAGTACCACTTAGATAACGCTGTACACAGAAGCAAGTAATTGCCCAAATAGGGAATGGACTTAGTGAAGAACCTCTTTCCATCCCAACACTTAGGAGGCCTTTTGACTTAGGTACGCTGTATGACTGTAGATCTGCTGTATGACAAAGTTTTACAGGGGATTACATTGTGGGACCAAAAAACTCTGGATAGAAAAAAGGTACAAAAACATGAATCAGCTGACTTTGTGCAATCATCACATCTGATACTTTTGAAGACAAGTCTTCTGCACTGGATGTCAACAGTGGCTTAAAACTTACCTTTCTTGGAGGGATGCTGGATGTATCTTTATCTGGGAAATACCTTAACGACAGAAAATGCTCAAATCACGTGGAAAGAGTAACCTTGAAGTACAAATGCACAACTAAAACTGAAACAATGACAATGGAGCAGTTAGGGAAGGGAAAAATTGAGCACCGAAAAGTTTTTTATTATTGTAGTGCCACTCATGTTGTAACAGGAATTACATATGGAGGCAATGCTTTCTTTGTTTTAGAGGAGTTATATGCAAATTCGTTCAACAAGAATGTGAGATGAAATCTTCATGGTATGGTCAAGTCCATTCCAAACTTAAAGATTAAAGGGAAGGAAAGTTAGATCTAAGTGAAGATGAGAAAAGGAAAATCCGGGGAAAAGGGAGACAATGCTGTCCCAGTTATTGCACATTTATACCCACTTGCCAAACTAGACGTAAGGCTTGTAAACTCGTCAGAGAGATCAGTGTTGTTCTCGTCACGGAAACAGAAAATTATTTGGAGGATCTGTATAAACTGGATGTGAAATGCAATGACCTCCTCAGATCACAAGCGGTTAATCATTTTCGTGGAATTGAAGCAGAAATTCAGAAATTTAAATCTTTATTAGCTAGTGACAAACTTATATTTCAGAGGAAGTTGGCACAAATTCTTCCAAACATCATAGGTGGAAATAAAGAAGAGTGTGAATTAGCAATGATCTTAGAAAAAAATTATTTTTCTCCATTTCGGACTGAAGCCCTCAACAGCTGGGTGGAAACATAAGAAAGCCAAATAGAAATTATTTTGTACCTTCCTCAGATTAAGTTTGCTTCAAAGACAGATTTAAAGTCCATGATTATGAACCCCAGTCATTCACAAGTTCTATGTTTTTCAATTTTGATCCCTAAATCTCATTCACTTTTGATAATGTCAAAACACCTCATAGAAGAGGACCTTACCAGTGATTTGGACTTCACAGATGAAAATGCTAAATTCCCACTTAAGATAACAGAAGGTGAAAGGTCAATGGTGGAAAAAGCGAGAAATTTCAGAGATATCTTTGATAACAATAAAGCAAACAATGATATTTGTTTCTTTGTTGCAGAGGACGTTTCTTATTCAAATGAATTACAGGCAAAGATAAGGTACTATAATAATGGTGAACTCCTGAATGGAGACTTTGCAATAACTTCAGCCCCAAGAAAAATATGTATTGACAATCGTGAAACTACTCATGCTAGCATTTTGGTCAGTAGGAAAAACCCCTTCATGGTGCGTCAAACATCGACCAGAACAAGATTGTCTGTGAAGACACTACTGGAAATAATCCACCTATTATTCAGCATGCGGATTCTAATGTCAAAAGTCATTACATTCGGGGTCTCAGTCCTGGCTGTGAGTAC